>NC_056747.1:1218449870-1218532370 GCF_019279795.1 Protopterus annectens | reverse complement strand
GAAAAATGCATGCTAAGACAAATCCTGTTATTCTATCAACTTTCTAAGTTTGTACGGGCAATATTTAAAATCTGTCCCTATTTTGGGGCCTTTGTCCCCCCATTATGTCAGTCTTTGTCCAGATTTCTTGTGCTAAGAGGTTGAAAGGGATGGTGGGATGTAACAGGGGCAGGGTATGTGATATGGGATCATATACTAGTTAAACTGATTGCTCCGGGGGCAGAAGATTAGTCATGTTAGTTGCTCTCACTTATGTACTATAAGCAGCCAAGGAAGTAAATTCTGGTTATAAAGCTCAGAGGTACTGCTACAGTGATTATGTAAAAATGAGGAAAAGTGTTCTGAAGGGTCATATGTCATCACGGCCGTTAGATATTAGGAGGAAGTGCGGATACATTTACCAGGCTTCATGGTGTAGAGGAATAAAGACCTGACTATAACCCACTTATCTGAGTAGTGGCTCACATGCTGGAAGGACCAGGCAGAGGAAGTTGGGATTGAACAGCTCATGCTGGCTCACCTGTTGGAGGGGGAGCTGAGGTTTGGTGGACTTCTTGTACTTGCAAACATAAGGTTGCAGGTGATGATGTCAGGCAGGAATTAAAGATTTGGGCATGGTACTCCCAAGCCAGTGGTATCTGTCAGAACATACAAGTGCAAGTACGAGAATAGTAGGTATCACAGTGAAGCAGGTGCTCTTGCAATCCCCTTGGGGGGGGGGGTTAAGGCTAAAATATAAATGCCCTGGCCACTCAAGATGATGAGGGTTTTGGGGCTCAGCTCTGGAGGTGGACAAAAAGAAATGGTGGAAGCAGGGGTTGATGTAGAGAAAAGATTGCTAGTTATAGTGGTCTCCTCTGCAGGTGCCATTAGTCTGATTGGTCCACTGAGGGGGATGATGGTTCTTGGATAACCACAGCAGCAAGAAACTTCGTGGCTACCTGGACAATGACTCCTCTGCATGGCTCTCATCTTTGTGTTAGGATTATCCACTGCAAGAGAATAAATAAGTTCAAGTCTGATTGAAGGAGGCTTCATGTTCAGCTGGCATGGGAGCAAAATATACAAATGGAGATATGTTTCCAGCCCTGTTTTGTGTTTATCTTTGTGTATGTAGTCTGATTTGATTGTATGAGTTGGTTTAATACACACATGCATTGGCCATTTCCATCCAACTGGATATGTATCTGTTTAGTGCAATGATTTCAGAAAATTGAAGGAAATAAAATATTGCAGCATTATGCAAAATGAAAGAAACGGAATATGGTACTAGTTAAGTTAGCAAGGAGGCATGTCCTGTCCTCTGCATTCTGATCCACAATTATACATTAGGAGATGTGCAGTATTTAAACATTATGGACCGGACTTCCTCATTTAATTATCCCACTTGCAGCCTTTTCAGCTGATCTCCCCAGCCATATCATCTGCCAGGGGAGGCAGAAAAAGGACTTTTTGTTTTCTATAATTGGAAAGGCCCTCTAGACTGAAGCTCTTTTCTGTTGTGACCAACTAAGATGAAGATATGCAACATATGCAGAGTTACAATGTATACAAATTAAGATTTAAACACAAGTTTCCTGGTTTCCAATCCACTGATTTATGAGGTACTAGCCTCCCAGTCTCATCCCCATAAAATTATTTTATAAAAACTCTTCCACTAGACAATGCCGTAGAATTTTTCAACTCAACCTTCCTAAACATCCTCAACTTTCTAGCTCCACCAAGAACCAAAAAAATAAAAACCAAAACCGCCCCATGGTTAACCAAAGATACAAAAAAATCTTATGCTACAAAGAGACAAATCCTGGAAAAACATACCATCAAAACAAGCAACTAGATATTCTTCTTAAATATAAACAACTCCGCAACCTTACTAAAAAACAAATCATCAGAGACAAAAAGTCCTATTATATTAAACTCCAGTCTAACCAATCAAAAAGCCCAAAACAGTTCTGGAATTCCATTAATTCTCTCCTCAACCCAGGTACCAAAAACAACCCCTGCCCAGACTCCAGCAAATCTGATCCTGAAGTAGCCTCTCTATTCAACTCCTTCTTCTCCAACTCTATAGCAGAACTAACTAAAACCTTCCCTAACAATAATCCTTCCCCTCAGCCTGTCCAACCTCCCTCATCACCCATACAACCCACTGCCGCCAATCCTCCTCCAATATTCAAGCTTAAACCCATATCAACCTCACACATGAAAAAAATACTCTTTAAATTAAAACCATGCTCCAATGTCCCTGACAATATCCCATCCTCCTTCCTAAAAATTGCCACAGACGGCATCACTCTCCCCATTAGCATCCTGATAAATAGATCACTGCAAGTATCTTATGTGCCCAAATTATGGCATTCTTCCTTTATTCTACCTCTCCATAAAGGAGGCAAAAACAACAATATCTCAAAATTCTGCCCCATAACTATCCTCTCCCCTATCTCAAAACTTCTGGAGAAATGCATCCACATCCAGCTTATGCCATTCCTAACCAATTACCAACTAATCACTCCAACCCAACATGGCTTCTGTCCTGGCCATAGTACTATCACTGTATTTCTCTTCTTCTTGGATACAATAAATCTGGCCCATGACTCTAGGAAAAATAGAATCTACAGTTTTACTAGATCTCTCTAAGGCATTCGATACTATCTCCCACACCCATCTCTTAAACCATCTTTACAACCTTAATCTCTCTCAGAATACCTTATCCTGGTTCTCAAGCTACCTCTCTGACATATCTCAAGCTGTAAAATAGGGGAAGGTACCTCAACCTTCCTTCCTAGCCCCACTGGGGTACTCCAGGGATTTATCCTCGGTCCAATGCTGTTTAACATCTTTATTAATGATTTCCACAAAGCCATACCCAATACCAAAATTGTGCAATGTGCAGACAATTCTACCTTAATCTGCTGCACCTCTAACCTCCCCGAGCTTCAAACTATGAACCAAACTGCTTTCTCTACCACAGAAAATTTGATGCTTCAAAACCACCTATCACTAAATGCCAACAAATCCAAAATTCTATTATTCTCTCACTCAAAATCTATCCATCTTGATAAAAGCTCATTCCAAATTATTAGCCAAAACAACTCTACTATTGAGGCTGTTCCCGCTGCCAAACTACTCGGCATTACCATAGACGAACACCTACAATTCGACACTCACATCCAGCAAAACATCAAGAAAACCCACATAAAACTAGGTATGCTATACAGGAAAATCCACTTTCTCACTCCTTCCGCCAGACAAACCCTTGCCACTACCTATCTACTCCCCTCACTAATGTATGGCACTTCTGTATTAAAAAACATATCTGCTGCTCTTACCTCAAAATTGGAAGTCTGCTATAATAAGATTTCTAAATTTGCTACCAAAGCCAAATTCTCCTCCCATCATTGTATTGCCCTTCATTTGTTAAATTGGCTTGAACTCTCTATCTATCTTAACTATCTTCAAATAACTGCAGCACACAAACTAATTTTTCAACCAACTAAGTGTCCTGCTCTCTCCAACATCCTTCTACCTTACTCCCCTCAAAGAACTCTTAGATCTACTCACCAAAACCTAATCAACATCTTATTTTGGCTGTTCCCATTAGGGGTCATCACAGCAGATCATCTGTTTCCATTTCTTCCTGTCCTCTGCATCTTGTTCTGTCATACCAACCCCCTGCATGTCCTCTCTCACTACATCAATAAACCTTATCTTATGCCTTCCTCTTTTCCTGTTACCTGGTAGCTTCATCCTTAGCATATTTTTCCCAATATACTCAGCATCCCTCTAAAGCACATGTCCATACCAGTGTAATCTTGCCTCTCTGGCTTTGTCTCCAAACCTTCCAACCTGGGCTGACCCGCTAATATACTTATTCCTAATCCTGTCCACCCTCGTCACACCCATTGCAAATCTTAACATCTTTAACTCTGCCACAGCTCAAGCTCCTGCCTTTTTGTCAATGCCACTGTCTCCAACCCATATAACATAGCTGGTCTCACTACCCTCTTGTAGACCTTCCCTTTCACTCTTACTGGTACTCGTCTGTCACAAATCACTCCTGATACTCTTCTCCACCCACTCCATCCTGCCTGTACTCTCTTCTTCACCTCTCTTCCACACTCACCATTACTCTGAACTGTTGATCCCAAGTACTTAAACTCATTCACCTTCGCCACCTCTACTCACTGTATCCTCACCATTCCTCTATCCTCCCTCTCATTCACACACATATATTCTGTCTTAGTCCTGCTGACCTTCATTCCTCTTCTCTCTACAGTATATCTCCATCTCTCCAGGGTCTCCTCCACCTGTTCCTACTCTCACTACAGATCACAATGTCATCTGCAAACATCATAGTCCACGTGGTCTCCTGTCTGATCTCGTCTGTCAACCTGTCTATCACCATTGCAAATAAGAAAGGGTTCAGAGCTGATCCTTGATGTAAGCCCACCTCCACCTTAAACGCATCTGTCACTCCCACCGCAGACCTCACCGCTGTCATACTACCCTCGTATATATCCTGTACCACTCTTACATACTTCTCTGACACTCCTGTCTTCCTCATACAATACCACAACTCCTCTCTAGGCACCCTGTCATATGCTTTCTCTAAGTCTACAAAAACACAATGCAACTCCTTCTGACCTTCTCTGTGCTTCTCCATCAACACTCTCAGAGCAAACATCGCATCTGTAGTGCTCTTTCCTGGCATGAAACCATACTGCTGATCACATTAAGAGTATGAATGAAATGGAACAGAATTTTACTCTTTATATTAAGATGTGATTTCTATTATTAAAGGTGAATTACATTACAAAGAAAGTCTTTCTAAATTTTACAAAGCAACTATAATATTACTTTAGAGGCAAATTACTTAAAATTTTTAGAGAGTAGTGGATTAAATTAATTAGTTGATAAGAAATGCATAATATTTAAATCAGTTAGTCAAACTTCAAGTATGTATTGGAAGATTTAATGGAATATTTATTACTTAGTATAAAATATCAAAATGTAGTAAAAAAGTTTTATCAGTCTGTGGGAGATGTAATAAATATTTGAAAGTAGATTGGGCACATATATTTATGGGCTGTGAGAAAATGGATATTGGAATAAAGACAAGCAATCTTAAAGGGTTGTGGTCAGATAATTGTAATTTATCTAGGCCATTAATATTAATGAATGCTACAATCCCTTTGGCTGTGAATGTAAAACACCAGAATATGTTTTGGAGTATTATTGCTGTAGCCAAAAAAGTTATTACTAAAAACTGGAAATTAAATTTAACTCCTAACTTTAAAGAATTTTGAAACTTAGCTGCACTTTTATGTATAATGAAAAAGAAGTGATTAAAATAAGATCTGTAAGTGCTACTGAAACATCTAGCTGCATGGATAATCTAGAAATGTTGCTAATGAAATATCAAAAGAATTTTATTCATTGAATTTGTTGTTCTTGTAGATGATAATATCCTAACATTGCATGGTATTGTATGTTGTTGTGTCTTTCAGCTTATCCTGGTTAGGGGTCGCCACAGTGGAACAGTCTGCTAATGTTTGGTAGTGGATTTTTACGTGCCGAGTTACCAGCCCTGAGGCACAATCTTCAACGAAGGTACGCCCATTCACACATGCCTCCACACAGAAGACGCTCTAGCTGAGAATCGAACGGGACAACGTCTTGCTGTGAGGCGACAACGCTACCGCAGCACCACTACTGCGGGTATTGCATGCTATTGTATGTATTATAGGAATATCTTCCTTTCTTTGTATATATTATACATACATTAAACTAATAAAGAAGTAACATGATAAGAGACTGATATGGATCCTAAACTAAGAAAGCATAGTTTTAATAAAATAAATGTAAAATAAGTGACAAGTCTGACAGACTTAGGCCACATTCTAAGATCATAAATAATGAAGCCAAACTCAGAAAATATCAAACAAATAAGTTAAATGCCAAAGCCAGAACATAATCAGGCATCCATAAGATTTCTAGGACTGAAGCAGCATCTTGTAATGTTCACATCTAATATAAATGCAGTAGTTATGCCTCTTAGAAAAATGGTGAAACAAGATATCACTGGGAATAGAGTTAGAAGCTGTAAAAGAGTATTGTAATGTTCAAGAAACTAGTAACAAAATAACCCGCATTGAAATACCATTATTATTAAGTAAGCTACTTGTGCAGTAAGTGCATGCAAGTCAAGATGGTACAAGAGCAGTGGTTCTAGAGTAAAGTAGACCACATACTTATGGATCAAGAGCATTTACAGATACACAAAAGTACACAAATAGAGACTGAATTGTTAGAAGTAGTGTATGAATAAGAGAAACCTTGACTATGTTGATGTCAGTTGTTTCCTCAGGATACTGCTCTACTGTAGATGACAGAAACAAAATACTGAAATTCGTTTATCTGAGCAGTAGAACTAAACATAACTGCATCACATTAAGTAAGAATAAGTGGTGTCCAACTGCCTAAAGGGCATATCTACTTCTAAACACTTATATTTAAATTACCACATGACAGATACTGTCCACCTCTATGTTGGCTCCCAAGGAACAATCCTGCACTCTGTGGAGTTCTGATGGGATAGCATTATCTAAGTACCCATATGGACTTTCCATTACATAAAATGCTTTTAGTAAACTCATGCGAGTCTGCTGGAATAATATTCCAGATAATATTAATCAAAGTGAAAATTTGTTTCAGTTCAGACAGAAACAAATAGATCATATGCTTAATGAGAATATTTGAAATTGTCTCAGTTATCTTTGTGTATTAACTAATATTGTTGTACTAAAGAGAACTGTGTGTATCCACAACTCTGAACGATAGCTAGCTTTGCTCAAATTATCCTTCTTGCACACTTCTGCTGATATTGTTTTTACTAATACATAACTTTTTGCTAACATTTACATTTCATCTATATTTGTGCCTAAGATTCAACACATCGAACTATATTAAGTTTATTATGTGTCTATAACTAAAGCATATGTAATTAGAATATTTATACAATGTTTATGTTTTTGTTGCAAACGTAACTAGTGTTTTTTTTGTTATCATTCATTCTGCTGTCATTGTTAACTCTGTCTTCTTGGCCTGGTTTAATGTTGAAAAGGGTCGACAGATCAGATCATCAATCAATCCAGTTAATAAATGTAATAAAATAAAATAAATCAAGTATAAGTGCAGGAATATCACAAAATCTTGCAAAGCATACTCAGGAAAGCTTTGCAAAAGTCATGTCTGAGATTGCACTGTACGATGCTGCTGTCCAGAAGGATTGACACAAAGTAGAATAAGGACTAGGAAATAAATTATATGAACACAGGAAATATATTCAGAAGTACAAATTATGAGAAAAGAATGAAGCCTTTTTGGAAGACCAGGAAATTAGTTTGCAATATCACAGTTGTTAAAAACAGAAAAAAAGGTGAAATAATTTTGAGGATGTGCTGACTGTGGTTTAGAAATGCAGTTACTGAAAAAACAGACCATGAAAACACTGGTGAAAGTAAAACTCATTATTCAGAAAGGAAATACTTTTCAAGGAGGAAATAACCTTTTTTCAAGGCTTTATGTTCAAAGCTGGCAAGATTGTTATTAAGGCCGATGAATTATTAAAATTTTAATCAAAACTCATGTAATAATTAAAAAATAATCTTTAGTTAATCTTACTTTTAATCTTATGGTAACTATCAACATTTACTATGCTTATAAGTACTTTACAACAATAAACTTAGGGAATAAATAAACCAGAACATGTATCTATTTCACAGTGCACAGAAAAAAGCCAAAGAAGTTTGAACAAAGAACTGTATAAAACCTAAACAAAATCCCTAACCTCCATGCCTGGCTCTCCCATAACCACCCTGACATTACCGCAGTTTCTGAAACCTGGCTGAAAACCTATATAAAAGATAGTGAAATCCTACCACCAGGTTTCCAAATCATTTACAATGACAGAGCCCACAAAAAAAGGAGGTGGAGTAGCAATAATCTACCCCACCTCCCATATCATAACTCCCTACTCCAATAAAATACCAACCTTTGCCAACGCTGAAATTATAATAGGTTTACTAAAAATAAACAACCACAAGTCCATATGTATCTCTGCCCTCTATATTCTCCCTGATGATAATATCAAAACTCTTAAAACCATCCAGTCCTGGTTATCCTCCAGTATAAAAAAATGAAACCTATATACTCAGTGATATCAACATCAACTGGAATACTATTAACTCTGAACCCCAATGCCACACAATCAGCCCGTATAACGTCTCCCAGCTAATACAATCTCCAACCAGACCAAATAAAGATGGTTCCTGTGGTACCATCATTGACTGGAGCCTAACAACTCACCAAAACCTTATCACCAAAGCTGGAACATTACCTGATCCTCTCAGCGATCACCTACCAGCCTTCTCTGACCATCTCCCATCTCCACTGCATAAACAACACCACTACATCCAAACCCGCAACCTCTCCTCTTTCAACCCTCTAACTTTCTCTGAATGCTTAAAGCGTACTGACGGGTCCCCTCTAAAAACCCTTCCTCTAGATGATGCTGTTTCCTACTTTAACCACTCATTCCTAACCCTTCTCAATCAGCAAGCCCCCCCCTTGAACCAAACACATCAAAACCAATCCCTGTCCATGGTTATCAAAAGATACTAAACTAGCCTTGCACCAAAGGGACAAAAAATGGAAACAATATCAAAAACATAAAAACCCTAACACCCTCCTAGAGTATAAGCAACTATGAAACTCCACAAAAAAAATTAATAATTAAAGACTGCAAAGCCCACTACTCCAAACTCCAGTCCTTGCACTCAACAAATCCCAAACATTTCTGGGACTCCATCTCATCCATGCTGCATCCTGGCAACAAAGAAAACCCCTGCCCAAACTCCAACCTCTCCAACCTTGAAGCAGCCCGCCAGTTCAACTCATTCTTCATAGACTGCATAGCTAAACTATCAACCTCCTTCACACCCACCCCCACCACCACCCCCACCAGCCCCAACCACCACCCCAATCATCAACCTTCCTCCACATCCTGCTGCCTCAAGCCCATCCCCACAAGCACTATAAAAAGACTTCTCCTGAAACTCAAAACCTGTCACAATCACCTGACAACCTTCCACCCAACTTCCTCAAACAATCTGCAGACAGCATTGCCTGTCCCATCTGTATTCTTATAAATAGATCCATACAAGAATCATACATCCCTTCTATCTGGAGCCATGCTTACATCATCCCCCTCCACAAAGGAGGCAAAAATACTGATTCCACCAACTTCAGGCCTATTGCCATCCTTTCCCATCCTTCTAAAATACTAGAGAAAACAATACAAGCACAACTCATGGCACACCTAACACTAAACAATCTCCTCTCCCTACCCAACATGGCTTCCGCCCTGGTCACAGCACCAAGACTGCCCTTCTTTCCTTTCTTGAAACCATAAACCTCAAACGCGATTCAGGCAAGTTCTTATCCACACTATTCGTAGATCTGTCAAAGGCCTTTGACACCATCTCACACACCCTACTTATATCCCAACTCTCCACCCTACACCTCTCTTCCACCACCATCACCTGGTTTTCTAGCTACTTGTCCAACAGCCAACAAGCTGTCGAATGAAAAACTTCAACCTCCCCCTTCCTTCCCACACCCACAGGTGTCTCACAAGGTTCTGTTCTTGACCACCTTCTCTTCAACCTATTAATTAACAACTTTCACCAATGCATCCCAGACTCATCTATCATCCAATATGCAGATGACTCATTAATCATCTGCTCAACCTTCTCCCCCTCTGAGCTCCTAGCAAACACCCAACTAGCCTTCTCCAAAACAGAAACCAGGATGCAGTCTAACCTTCTGGCACTAAATACAAATAAAAACAAACAAATGTTTTTTCCCCTACCAAAAACTCCACTGACAAAGCCACATTCAACATACAGAGCCAAAACAATACCCTCCTTGAAATTGTTTCCAACACCAAGCTTCTTGGCATCGTTATTGATGAAGAACTAAAATTTGACACTCACATCCACTCTGCAATCAAGAAAACCCACCAAAAGTTAGGTCTCCTGTACAGGCACAACCACTTCCTAAGCCCCTCTACCCATCAAACTCTTGCATCCATCTTCCTTCTCCCCTCCCTTATGTATGGTGCCCCTCTTTTCACCAATCTCTATCTTGGCCTTCGGTCCAAACTTAAATCCTGCTACCACAAGATTCAGTGGAGGCCCAAGGAGAAAAGCTCCAACAAACACAAAAAAACACAATATCATTTATAATATGAGACATTTATAAATACAGCTAAATTTACAGATACTCATCTCATTCATTACATTTTGTTGCATTTCAGTAAACAGGAATCATGATACATTTCAGCTATGGTTAGCCATTCAAAAAATGTCCTAATAAAAATGTTGTATAAGAGAATACTTTGTATTTAGAGAGACTAGACACAGTGTAGTTTAAGAGAATAAATCTAGACACAGAGTAGTTGAAGAGAAAAAAATCTATAATAGAATATATAGTAGCTTATAAGTAGTCTGGGATAAGCAGAGCATTTTTTAAATAACTTTAAATACAATAAAATACATGCTGACTGTGGTCTAACTTACATTTTCAAGATTAATTTTTAATCTTTTTATCTCACTATTAGAAAAAAATAATCTCTTTTTTAAGTAGATAACCATGTTGGCTAACTCATTTAATCATCAGCCCTAGTTATTATACCTTACCAGGTATGAGAAAAGATGCTTGAGTGAGTACACATTACATCTTGTAATAGTGAAGTAAAAACCAACAACCAGAGACATAATGTACTGACCAGGAATACAAACATAGTTACAGGACATTGTGTAGGACTGTGATGTGTGTACTTTGCATGATAACAACATCCACAAAAAGAGATGTTGTCTTACACAGTGCCAGGCAGACCATAGATCAGAATGGACATGGATTTGGATTTACAATTATCAAGAGTGGTCTGCTTGAAGATCAGCAGATAAATGAGGTAGAAAACTTGGAGGTCAATGGGCACCTGGTCATATTGCTTGATACTGTGGCAGTGATATAGTTTCTTATTAGCTCCAGTAACAAAGTGGCAGATGTTGTTCTGTGCTGTTCAAAGTTTTTGAAGGCTGCACTCAGACAATGAGCCCAGACTCAGAAAGCTGTATTTTATGGTGGGGATTGTGACAAAGAGAGATATTGCCAGCCCAGCTAGCTGGAATTTTGTAAATAATTATATGTCATTGGTGAATATCGAAACGATTTGTGTAAGATGCTTGTGCTTAAAATGGATCCACAGTGTGCCCTACTGGAAGACAACAGAAATGTACATGCACTATTTTAACTGCTAAATGTATATATTTTAATAGTGGAAACTGGAATGCAGGAGATTAACTTCAGAAAAATAGCTGAAATTAAATTACTTTCTGGCAGCTAGAGCTATGATGTCTATACTAGGGAGCTCTCTTTATTGTCTTTAAGGTGAAATAATTATTAGTTTTGAATGTGAAGGAATTCAATTGTTTCCAGCATCTGCCAAAGATCTGAGGTCTATGTATTTGCACAGGTAGATCCTAAATACTGCTGGCTTCCAGCAGTGGGGGTTTCACCTGGGATAGAGTCAGATGACAAGAAATTATGCCATTCTGCAGAGTGTACCAGCAGTGATGTTTGAGATATTGATTTGAGAGGTCTCTTAGAGAGACACAACATTTTGTATTCTGTCTTGGACCTGACAGCAACAACAATAAAAAACATTCATCACATCTGCCTTGCTCTTAAGTAAGTTAACTAGGGTATAGTAATTCTCTTAGATTCAGTCAGAAATATAGTGAAGCATAGTTTAGATGTTTTTCTTTATTTATATGACACTGTCCTGCAATGTTGTTTTAAATATTTCCTGAGGTTTTGAACTCTGAAGTCACTGTGACTATATGCTGAGTATTTTCTTGTTCTTTTATTATTTATTATTAAATATATTTAAACCTTTTATTGTAGCTGATCTTTGTAGAGATATTTAAGTTTTGAGAGTATGTGCCAGCCTAATAGCCTTGCTCTTGATCAACCTACCATTTGTATTAATATTAATGTTACACAGTAAGACTGGGCACTCTTTGCGAAGGGCCTTAAAGTAGCTGATAAGTAGTTGGCTGGTGGCAGTAATAACTACCTTATAGTCTGGCCAAAAGGGGACATAGCTAGTAAATCTGTCCCAGGTGTGTGTGTGTGTGTGTGTGTGTGTGTGTGTGTGTGTGTGTGTGTGTGTGTGTGTGTGAGTGTATGTAAATCAAGCCTCAAAGAGGGTGTGTATCAGCTACTTGGGCAGGGACACAAAGCACTGGTTGGACAGAGAGGGTGCTAGAGGTCTTGGTTTGGCCACTCAGCTGAGATCTCAACTCTATAGCTGTTCCAGTGGGGAGTGTTATTGGGGATCTGGAGATAAAGGGAGAAACCAGCTCCGGATGGACTGTAGTCTCTGGGTGCTCTTAAGGGAAATTGCACTAGATGCAGAGATCTGCATCCGGAAATACTCGGTGTGTACCTGTTATCTTCCCAGTGTACATCCCCTACTGTTACCAGTTGTGAGGATTGAGGCTCCTTGATTATTGGTCCAGTGGTGGGTTGTCACAGGGATAAAACTCTTTCATCAACTGAAAGCTTTGTTTGTTTGGTCAGCAATGTGATTGCCTAGTTAGAAGAACTCAGCACATCTGAAATGTCATCTATGCAAGAAAAAATAAGTTAGTAATGAGGCCTGCCAGACTCCAATGTACTTGTAACTTTAGAGTGAACCTTTTAAATGAATATTCCCATTTGGCCTGAAGCACAAATCCTAGTTTGCATACCCATCCTGTTTACGTCCCAAAGAGTACTGCTTTTGTTTTGATTTGATTGACTATAAGGTCCAGATATGAAAGTTGGAGAGATCTGAGGAAAAAGCTATGATGAACCCGTGAAAGAGAGTGAACTAGACATTTACTTTGATTGTAAGTTTATTTTAGCAGTAATCCATGACTGGGTGTGGGTAATACAGAATTTACCTATGGTTGATGTGATTAAACCAAACCAACCGTAGGTAAATCATGAGTTACTTACACTCAGGAGTGTATTATTGCTATTATATAATGATGCTATTTCAGAATAAACATTGTTTACCTTTTCTAAATAATGTCATTGTATATTAGTGTTCTTTCTCCTGATTTTGATAGTCTGGAACATTAAAAGTTAACACTGCACATGCTGTGTAGCTACACACTACACAGTGTTATTCTGCCTCTGCCATTTTTTTAATATACTGTATTATATATATATATATATATATATATATATATATATATATATATATATATATATACATATATATGGATTCCTATTACAAGAACGAAGTTCACTACTTCGAACTTGTAATAGGAAGCCTCACTTTTGCGAAAGTTCACTTTAATGAAAGTGAACTTTTGCGTAAGTGCACTTCACCAAAAACACCGCAGCACAGTGGAGGACATAAAAAACAAGCTATGTCCTCCACTATGGTGCGATAGTCACAGACCTTAGGGTTAGGGCACGGGTTAGGGTAAGGAGATAGTTAGTAAAACTATCCCCTTACCCTAACCCATGCCCTAACCCTAAGGTTCGTGACTATCGCACCATAGTGGTGGGCATTGCTATGTCCTTCACTGTGCTGCAGTCGTCACGGACCTTAGGGTTAGGGCACAGGCCATACGGGCTATCCCCTTACTATGACCTGCGCCCTAACCCTAAGGTCCGTGAGTACTGCACGGAAGTTCAGTACAACACCCGTTCATTGTACTGAACTTCACGTAAGTGCACTTTCAATTAAGTGCACTTTCGCTGCAGTGAGCATTCCATGCACTATTTCGAATTAGTGAAAATTCGATCTAGTGTATGGAACCGATATATATATATATATATATATATATATATATATATATATATATATATATATATATATTTTTTTTTTCCTATGGAGACTGTACATGTTGGTCTGTTCTTTATAAAATTGATGTCTTCTGGCATATAATTGAGGAATGAAGTTGCTAAATAATCTCTGATTCCTGTACTAAGTGGTAGTGATATGGCACTTCTTGCATCAGATTTGTGAATTTCTTTTTGTTTTTTTGTTTTTTTTTTGCTTTATTTGAATATATTGCATTATTGAGCTACACAACACAATTTATTTGTGGGAAGAGTTTTAATTTCTCCACAAGCAGCATGGAGAAAGTGAACCAATGGAACTTCTTCCAGCTGGTATAATTTGATTTGCAATGAGCACATTGATTGCTTTGTGCAATGAGCATGCACACTTTTGAATGGTAATATTATTCTATTGTATAATATGGAATACCTGCACTGCAGATAGTTAGTGAACCAGTTTGAAGACCTGGAACTGTGGCGGTATAAGAGCTCCTTCACCAATTTACCCAGTCTCACACCTTGAATAGTCAATGATTACAGCAAGTGTGAGCTTCCCTCTGCCATTACTTGAAACAGGTTACCTGTAAGTCTGTAAATCAGGGCAGAGTTATGCTGGTGGCTAGAAAAGAGTCCATAGTCCCTAACATAAGACATGAACTGAGAGATGTAAGAATTTTATAACATTTTGTGTAACTGAAGCAGTAATGAGTTTTAACAAGTCTAGGTAAGTGTAATAGTCATGTTTTGGGATATATCGATATGCACTTTTTCCAAGCCCCAGGAATGTATCACTGGATGGAGATATTAATTAAAGAGACAAAGTTTAAGGTGTTTACCTCACAGGCACAAGGTACAGGGGTTTAATTCTTACCTTTGAGGGGAAATTGGCTAGGCTTAAACTGGCACCAAAGTGCGGCCTGCTTAGTACCTACTCATGAACATATATTAATGGAGAATCAATGAAGGATGGTATGTCCATATGACGCTAGGCTGCTCCTTGTTGTTTCAGCAAAAAAGTTGAAAAAATAAGTGCACAGTAAGAATGACATCGTGAGCATTCTATGTTGTTCTCCCAGTGGAGGTACAAGTCCACTATTAGCAGTGAATTCTTGCACTGCAAGTTCTTAAGTTGTACTTTCAGAACTTCCCTAACAACAAACTGGATCTGGGGATTGCTAGATGGGAGATATTCATAGTTTATGTCAGTGTTTAAATAAGTGTTCTCAGCTAAGCCTTTTGGCCTTATATTCACTACGTTAGGGAAGGCATCAATCATAGTGCAGTCAATACTGCTGCTAGGAAGGAACAGAATTCTACCATGGCATATTTTTACATATCTGTGACTCTGATATGACTTATAAGGCTGAAGTATAAACAGTATGAATAAAGGAGTACAGCATTCAGGTTTTATCCAAAATTCTGTAATTCATTTCATATTTGGGCTAATTATGAGGAGTCAGGATTCAAATAATACAACTTACTGAAAATAAAGCACAAAATGTTTGTGCTGATTTTGATGCATTTATTGTGGCTAATTCATGAAATATCTCCAACAACATGGCTTTAAGAAAGTTGCTACAGGCCTGTAAATTGTGAGGCCAGTGATTTAAGTCTATGTATTGTATTATAACAATCTTAGATGCTGAATTAGTATTAAAGAGGACTGAGTGTCAGAAAGTAGAACGAAATACAAAATCATTACTTTAGCGGCCTTATCAATAAAAAAATGAGAAACCAGGCTTAGGTGGAAGTCTATCATTTGCTCTGTAGAAGGAACCAGGAATACAGCTCAGGTTCAAGATCAGCAGCCCGATACTGTACTTACTGGTCAAGCATCTAAACATAGATTATGTGTAGTTCAAGTACAAGATGGTCAGTTGTACATAAGTAATCAAAGGCATCTCTTTAAGACAAGAACATGTAGTCCAAATATGCTGGTACAAACTGAGGAAATCACCATGTAGTAGGAACACAGGAGAGTGTTGTCTTACAAGATGAAGACATCTGTGCTATGTCTTCGCCAGTATCCCAGCAAAGAAAGCAACTTGAAAAGAGAAATGAGAATTCCAGTGAGAGAGAGATCGATACTA
This sequence comes from Protopterus annectens, assembly GCF_019279795.1. Taxonomy (NCBI): domain Eukaryota; kingdom Metazoa; phylum Chordata; order Ceratodontiformes; family Protopteridae; genus Protopterus; species Protopterus annectens. Next base: position 1,218,516,315 of record NC_056747.1, on the reverse strand, counting down.
ATAACACATTCCCAATTTGCAAGACCACTAAAGAAACAAGTCAGGTGTATGGACAGTCTGAAGCTGATAAGGATACTAAATACTAAGAAGGTATGTTCACTAAAATCTCTTCTGAATCCAAATAAACATCTGATTTGACATAAAAGCTCATGCCATGTTGAATGTAAAGATAATGTAAATATGATCGCTAAACAGTAATACATTTTAAAACAGTATATTCAATAACCAGAAGAAAAGGTGATTTTGTTTCATTTCGTTTATACTTTTAAACATTCAAGAACTCATAGATACGAAATTAATGTCATGTGTATACATCTTTTTATCAAACATCCATAGCAAAGACCTCATGGAGACTGATCACCCATCTAAAGTAAGTTGTCTGCATCTTTATTGAGCATGCAAACAGAAATTGTAAATGTTATATTTTATTCTACTAGTGTGAAGTGGTTATATGTTTCAATATAGGATTTTGTATGTGATGAGATATTATAACAGATATGAAAGTATATGAAGGTATTAGGAATAGGTTTGAGTGTTACTCCTAAAGGTCTTAGACATGTTTTGTAGGCCGTATTGAGAAAATTGTGAGCTGTAATTCAACTGTGGCAAATGGGCTTTAAATTATTACTGTGCTACAATTAGTTGTGACTGGGGAAAGCTCAAAGAGTACCTGTTTGGCAATAAAGTCACCCTCGTTTCCAGAAACACTTTCTATCAGAGGTGTATGTACTTCACGTCTCTTACCCAGTCTTTTTTATTTCACTTTGCCTTAGGCTAGACCAGGTAGGATGTATTAATACAGTTCATGATCCCTTTTAGTGATATTGTTGGAAGTCTTTTTATTTGCATTATTATGAAGTTGATATGCCCACAAAATGTAAAAAATGTTTTATAGCTATGTATATATCTATATATATTTCATAATGTTATGTCCTATTCTAACAGAAGATGTAGTAGCAGACACTAGTAAGGTGCATCATAACATTGTAACAATGTACTGTAGCTGAAAAATGTTTTTAAGTAGTTTAGGATTTAATGTATTTTGTTATTTCTTATGTAATATGTGTCAACAAAAATGTGAAATGGACTTTCTATTACTTTATTTTTATATGAAGTAAAATCAATAAAGTTTGATGCCATAAATAACAAAAATAATAATCCTTTCCAGTATTAAAATACTTTTATTGGCAATGCTCCATTTAAAGCAATTTGGAAAAAGTCTCCCTAGCAAATTTAATTTAAAATGAAAAAACACACTCAACAATAAATTTATGTGTGTGGAGAGGCAGTTTTGCCAGCATTTTCCACCTGTGAAGACAATTTTGACTATGATGTTAACATTATACTAACAGTGTGCCAGGGAGTTAGCTTAAGGAAGTTCCTGTGTTTATAACAAATGAAGCTACTAATGCAAATTCTGACCGCTAGAACTCAAGTCGTTTACTTTATAAATGATCAGCTGTAAGCTCTGACAGCTCCTGACCTTAAACAGCTATTGGACTTGCACTTTTATTTTCCAAGACAACACAAACGTTTACTTACAGGCCCTCTCTTGTTAAAATACACTAACCCAAAAGTGTATAAGCAAGCCTCAGTCCTGCTTTCATGCTTTTCAAAGATTCAGCAAACTGGCATCTCTTTTGTGTCTGTGTATTTCATCATGCTTTGAAACATTGTTTTCCAGATGTTGTCTGATAAACCTGTCTTGGCCATGGCCTATGAGGCATACTTGGCTGCTCTTTTTTTGACAATTTTCCAGATCTATGTCTCTGAAGTAGACTCAAAGCAGCTCTTACTCTTTGCTGAGATCTCTTTTTTCCTAGAAGTAGCATGCTAGCACTTCTGTTTCACTACTAGCTGTGCTGCTTAAATTTCTGACATACCATCATTATTAGGTTAGGTATGTCATAAGTATCCTTAAGTGCTATGTCCAAACATACTGACTCCATTTTGCTCATACACACACACACACACACACACACACACACACACACACATAAAACATACACATATACTCTGGGGCTGTGGAGGACACAGGGGGGATTGTCCCCATGCAAAAGAAAAAACAATTACAATATGATTTTTTGTTTAAAAGGACACAGTTTGACAGTCCATTCTTTGATGTATTTTGCATTAGTGCATGACTTTCAAATGAAATGTTCTTCAATTAAATGTGTGTGTCTGTATGTGTGCGTGTGTGTGTGTATGTGTGTGTGTGTGTGTGTGTGTGTGTGTGTGTGTGTGTGTGTGTGTGTGTGTGTGTGTGTGTGTGTGTGTGTGTGTGTGTGTGTGTGTGTGTGTGTGTAAATCTATCTATCCATCCATTCATCTATCTATCTATCTATCTATCTATCTATCTATCTATCTATCTATCTACCTATCTATCTATCTATCTATCTATCTATCTATCTATCTATCTATCTATCTATCTATCCATATATGGGCTCCAGCTATTCTGTCTAATAATACAATTTGTTCAAAGAAATAAATGGTATGTTGAGTCGACTGAACACAGGAAGATTGATCCTGTTTGTGCTATTTGTATCAGGTAATTGTGCATGAGTCTATGTGTGTGTTACAGTTAGGGTAAGGGTTAAGTAAGGGGATGATTTATGTGTGTGTGTGTGTGTGTGTGTGTGTGTGTGTGTGTGTGTGTGTGTGTGTGTGTGTATGTGTCTGTGTGTTCGATTGAGTGTAAGTGGGCTAGGGTTAAGGTAAGGGTTAGGCAAGGGTATCCTTTAGTAATGTGTTTATATGATTTTTATGCAAGCCAGAGTTAGGGTCAGGGTTAGGTTAGGGGACAGATAATAGTGTTGTGCATTTATGATGCTGACTGTGTGTTTGTCCAAATGCCTTGTGTAGTCCTACTATTAGGGAAACGGGTTTTCAGAAAAGAATGTGTAAAGTTAGGGCTAGGGACAGAGTCAGGGATAGGCTTAAAATGCATGAGTAAGGTGAGACAGGGGGACATACCTCTCAACTGTACAGATTTCCGCAGAATGTCCAGATTTTTGCTTTGTTTTTTCATAAAATTATGGTTTTCTGGCAAATTAGTGGCAAATCATTAAAGAGTGAAGTTAGAAAATGACAGACATTCGAGTTTCAGACTTCATACCTTTCAGAAAATTCATGCTAATGCAAAAACTGTTATTCTATCAACTTTCTAAGTTTGTAAGAAGAATATTTAAAATGTGTCACTATTTTTGGGCCTTTGTCCCACTTTTATTTATGGCTTTTTCCATATTTCTTGCTGTAATAGGTTAAGAGGTATGGGGGCGAACATATTATTTTTGTTTGGATCTTTTGGTTTTTGATTCAGTTTTGTAATTGATGCTGTTCGATGTTTTAACCTATAACAAATATATCTAAATATATACAGTGGAGAAGCTTACACACCCCTGTTAAAATGCCAGTTTTGTATGATATGTCATATAAAAAAAATAAGACCGCAATAAATCATTCCAAAACTTTTTCCACCTTTAATGTGACCTATAACCTGTAGAATTTAATTGAAAAACAAACAAATCTGTTAGGGGGAAAATATAAAAAAATAAAAAATGTACAATACATCCCAATACAGTCCCATATCAGCAAAACCCAAATCATACAGACGAAAATATCAAAGCTTCACATCTGCGAAAATGTACACCAGCAAAAACGTTCACTGGGAAAGTAACCACTTGGGCACCAGGAAAACTTTCATTCAACAAAGCAACTAAAACCCACCAAAATGGGGGACTTCACCCCCCCCCCACATACCCCCTGAAGTGGGGTGCTGTGCCCCCCACACACACCCTAACTAAATATACCAACTCTAAGATCACAGTCTAGTGGGGAAAATGACAAATACCTTCATGGTGGCCAAGTAATTCCTTTCCCGGGTGTCATCTTTAATGATGTGACCATTTCTTGGAAGTAAGCCTTCGATATTTTTATCTCAGTGATGAGGGTTTGCTGATATGGGACTTCGATATTCTGAAGGGGACCCATAGATATGTATATATCTATAGATATATAGATATAGATATATAGATATAGATATGTAAGTTTGAATGCAATAGGTTTGATCTAAAAGTGTTCTAGTCTAATCACAAAATACAAAAAAAAATAATCTAAAACTTCATTGAATCTCATTTCATAGAAAAGGGTGGTAGGCTATAAAAAATTAAAGTTGGTGTCATTTAGGATGTCAGGATAGTAGGAATTAAAAGGTAAATTAGTCTAACACACCCCTTATACCTTGCTACTGCTCACCCACATGTCATACCCCCATATCTAGAGGTGTCTGCTGTCCAGCAGCAATGATTCACTGTTTGTAGGGGTTTCTCTTCTCTGAGCAGTACAACCATGTGAAATAATATATTTAAGTAAGAGGGTATGGGAGTACTGAGGGCTTCTCCCCTGCAAAAAAAAAAAAAAAAACTTTTGGAGGAGTGTTTGCTGTATATGAAATTTTCTATGGAATGTGATGAAATGTGATTTACATTCATTTTTTGTTCAATATTTTGTATTCAGATTAAAGTTTTATACTCTTTCTACACATATATATATATATATATATATATATATATATATATATATAATGTGTGTATGTGTGTGTTTCTGTGCATGTATTTATCTATCTATATAGTTTGTTATTAGGCATGTAGGTAATTCAAGAGATGTTTAAGCAGCCTTGTCCAAGGTCATACAACAAGCAAACGAAATATTAGGAAATCAAGCACTATACTAGAGGAAGTAACTCATTAACAGGTCAAAGCCTTACTCCTCTGTGCTACCTGCCAAACGAAATGGCATACATGTGTGTGTGTGTGTGTGTGTGTGTGTGTGTGTGTGTGTGTGTGTGTGTGTGTGTGTGTGTGTGTGTGTGTGTGTGTGTGTGTGTGTGTGTGTGTGTGTGTGTGTGTGTGTGTGTGTGTGTGTGTGTGTGTGTGTGTGTGTGTGTGGATCTACTTCAGTAGATCAAACTTTTACTAGTTTGAACCACATATGTCAGAGACCATATGTTCGAACTCGTAAAAGTTCGAACACTGAAGTAAAACCACATAAAACCAAAAAACACAAAACTAAACATCTATAGCAGGGGGATATCCCCCCTGCATCCCCCACACCCCCCTTACTTAAATATACCAACTCCAAGATCGCACTATTGTTGTTCATAGGTAGGTACTAGGCTATCAGCCCTGGGGCCTATACAAGCCCAGCCAAAAAGGTACCCTGGCTTTTGCCACCCAACAAAATTATTTTCCTGTGCCACTGTCGAGCAGAGCCATAGAAGTGATCCCTGGGGTGAATTTCCTATTTCCCATCCAATCATCAAGATTTTTCTTGAAGAGTGCTAATGAGGAGCTTTGTTTGTTATAGATAGGTAGTTTATTCCAGAGTATGGGAACTCTCTGGGACAGGAATCTATCCCTCTGGCATGTTCTGTTTATTGTGGTGATAAGGTTTAGGTCCCTAGAGCGTGTAGCTCAGAGGGATTGGGATTTCTTTAAGTGGAGCACGTCCAACAGCTCTGGGTTTGGCACAGCTTTGTATGTTAGGCAGAGATCACCTCTGAGTAGGTGATATGCGACGGAGTAAGGCTGGAGTTTTTTGAGATGGTCTGCATAGGGCATCTGTTTGAGGCCGGTAATCCTCTTTGTGAGGTATTTCTGTGGCCTTTCCAGTTGTTGTAGATTTCTTGTGAGGTACATACCAAAAGGGGCATTGTACTCTATAATGGGTCTGATGAGTGATGAGTAGAAGGGAACAATAACTTCTTTTTTTCTGGATGAGAAACCTTTTGTGATGAGGTGTGCCACATAGAAGGATTTCCTGACTACTGTGGCGATGTAATTATCAAAGGAGAGACTACTGTCCACCTGTGTCCCAAGGTCTCTTATCACACTTTCGGTGTTAAGTATACTACCGCCTCTGTTGTAGTTCATGGGTACAGAGTTTTTACCAAAGGGGATGACAATGCACTTTTTGGCATTCAGCTTGAGGCCATGGCTTTGACACCAGGCATCTGTCTCAGTGAGGCCCTTTTGTAGGATGTCCACATCATTAGGAGTTTCGATTATGGCTCCTAGTTTGCAGTCATCTGCGAACTTTGTTAGCCAAAGCATTGCGGAAATGGGAAATCTTCCCTTTCCGCTCTGTACGGAGATCTCCATTCAGTCAGATCGGACTTTTACAAGTTCGAACATATGGTCTCGGCCATATGTGGTTCGAACTTAGAAACATTCGATCTACTGAAGGGAACCCATATATATATATATATATATATATATATATATATATATATATACACACACACACACACACACACACACACACACACACACACACACACACACACAAACACATTTTATTGCAGACATGATAATCATAAACTTTTATCATAACAATAAATACAACAATTCAGCAATTCAGCTTAGAATAGATGTACAATCATGTAATAACATATTAAATTAAATTCTATAAAGGTTTATAGGCAAGTAATGGGCTAGATGCCCTTGTGGGCCATTTTAAGCCTAGACGATTTCCCTTTTTGTGCTCAAAATATCCTATCCCATTTGGTTATAGAGCGGCCTTATGCATCCCATGGTTGATAATAGGTTCATAGTTTGGTACTAGGCTATCAGCCCTAGGGCCTATACAAGCCTAGCCATAACAATTCCCTGGCTATTTCTTCCCACACTATTTACTTCCCTGGACCCCTGTCTAGCAGGGCAACTGACGTGATCCCCGGGGTGAATTTCCTTATATATAATAGTGGTATCATACCATAGATAATTTGAGAGGACCTATGCATGGAATAAAGTATTTAGGAGCTGCCTTTGTCCATCTGAAGTACAGGAAGCAGTCCTGAGGTAAAGTTCCTGTTCCCATCCACAATCTAAGTTGCACTTAAATATGGACAGGGATGAACTTTGTTTTATGTCGATAGGGAGTTTGTTCCAGATATACTCTGAACGATATAGCTGTCCCTACAAACTGTTTTGTTTGTGTTGTGGAAGAGATTTATATCCCTAGACTGAGTATTTCTGTTACTGTTTGAGTTGCTGATGTGCAGTAAATCCATCAGTAATGGATCAGAGGATGCCATATATCCCAGACACAGGTCACCTCTTAGCAATCTATAGGATACTGAGTATAGTTGTTTAGGCTTTTTATCCTTTTAGTAAGTTATCTCTGAGAGTATCCCAATTGCTGCATGTGTCTGGATTGATACATGTCAAAGGTGGGGGGGGGGACGTTATATTCAATGATTGGCCTAATGAGGGCTGAGTAAAGGGGGGCAATGACATCTCTAGATTCAGACACAATCTCTTTGTTTATAAGCTGTTCAGTATAAAAGGACTTTCTTACAACAATGGACACATGCTGGTCAAAAGTTAGGTCCCCAAATTCCAAACAGGCTCAACTCTTAGGGGCATATTGTCAATGTGGTTGTTCCCTGAGGTAGATTACTTCCCAAAGGATACAATAATTCCTCTTCTGCTGCAAAAACTCTTAGTTTCAAACTGTTGTTTGACTGCATTAATTTTTGGATTTTCTACATTTAAGGTTTTGATATTTCCATTACTTTTTGATTTTGATATTAATGTATACTTCTTTGTTGTATTTTAAAGTTTGTTTTACTGCAGAGTTTTTTTTTCTTGAATTCTTAAAAGTTTTCGACTAGGGTCAGTTATGAAATATTCCTTTTGCATTCATTGATTGAATAGGAATTAATGGAAGGAGCTGAGAAACAGGTTTCTTATTCAAGGTATTCACCTATATTCATCTTAAGCTACAAGAGCTCTGAGTTTACAACGACAGTTTGACTGTACTGATTTTTGGATTATTTTGCACCCACCCACCTACCCAACCAATACTTGTTTTGCTTTTAAACTCGGGGTCTTTTTAACTGCCTACTGTAAATTATAGTTTGCAAGCCTTTCCCAATGCCATTTCTACTGGCCACTGAGAGCTCAAAATATAAGGCACTCCCATTAGACTCTTAAAGCTCGACTTAGCTTCTGTTTCATATAATCCCATTTCAACTAGTGCATACTGCAATATTCAAAGTGTTAATATGAACTGTATATTGTTCTTTTCTTTATTTTTTCTTTATTTTAACAAAAAGTCAACTGTTTGCATTTTTAACTTAGTCTGGGACCTTAGTCATATAGTACCCCTCACAGCACTAGGAGAATTATGAGCTACTGCGGGATCTGAGTCTTATTTTATTTAATTTCTACTGCTTTTTATTGTTTGTTTGGTTTTTTTTGTTTTTTTTTTTTTGTTTTTCTACTTTGTCTGGGTCATTAGTCTTGTAGTATAACTCACAATAATGAAAGCATCGGATGATTGGAACCATTTATTACATTTATACTGCATTTTTTTCTGTTTGCATTTTACTTGATCAGGGGATCTTAGTCATGTATTGTAGTATCAATTACAATAGTGAGAGCATTGTGAATTTTTACAGGATCTGAGCCTCAGTTGTTACATTTCTACTGTAATTGTTCTGCTGTTTGCATTTTGCTTGGTCTGGTAACTTTACCTTTGTAGTATCACTCACAATAGTAGTGAATCATGAATTGCTGCAGGATCTGATATATATTTATATAAACAGAAGATGACTGACTTAACAATTGACTTAGTTACTGATGTCATCTAAGGTGGTCCAGTATTTGTCAGCTTGGGAGGACATTATCGGCAGACCACACTGCATTGCCAGGGATGGTCTGCAGCTATCCCCTCTAGGCTTTCAGATATTGACCAAAACATTATCTACCCCTATAGTGACCTTTTTAGGCAATGCCAATCTGAAAAAACTTTCAACGTAGTACATTCTAGACAAGATGAACTAAAGATGTTACTGCTCAGTGCTAGGAGTCTCAACAAGAAGCTCTCATCACCTGGAGAGTGTTGACATCTGTGCAGTTACTGAGACATGAAGGCACCTCAGCAGTACCCCTGCAGTACAAATCTATAATGCCTTCCACACATTTAGACAAGCTACCATACAAAAAGGGACAAGAGGAGTTGTCGCAATGTACATAAAAAGTAAGCACACCTTAAGATTGGTCAAGCAATATGACATGCTTGAGCCACGTCTAACTAACATTAAGTAAGGTCCAGCACCATATCCTTGCTAGCTATATGTCCCACAATAACCATATCACATACTTGAATGTACTGGAGTCAATCACAGTTCAGTCCAACACCATATTTATTTATTTATTTATTTATTTATTTTACATTTGTTGACCGGGCTAGTCTAACTGGATACATATCCTTTTTCAGTAGAAGCCCGGGGAGAAAAGCTCCCAAATTTAGGAAAATTATAACAATACAATAAGATAAAAGAAGACATTAATAAAACAACAGAAACAAGGAGACATCAATATATATATGCTAGTAGTTTGAACATAACTTTTGTAAAATTGGTCACATGACATGGGTGCAGTTAAGGAAGTAAAAAATACAATATAATCACTTGAAAGGGAGAAGAGAGAGAAGAGGAGCTATGGGACGTGTAGGATTTAATCTGGGTTTGGACATGGGCACAACCATTGGGACTTAAGTATTTCTCGGAGATTAATTTTGAATAGGTTAAGTGAAGTCATGAGTCTAAGACTGTTTGGGAGTGAGTTCCATTGCTTCCCAATAGAGTTTGCATAGAGAGCATCACCTCCCATGTTATTTGATTTGATAGTCAATACCTGATTACTGTTTGCGGATCGAAGGCAGCTTAAGTTGGAGTAGGGGGTCAGGATTTTGGACAGAGCTGGGGTTTTATCGGGTTGATTAATTATTTTGAATGCTTCAATGAGTTGATTAAATTTGAGGAGATTGGGCAGTTCTAGCCAGTCAAGTTTCTTAAGGTAGATGCAATGGTGGGTACGGTAGGGTGTTCCTGTAATGAATCTGGCAATATGATGGTAGGTAGTGGAGAGGTTGTTAAGCTCACGTTTATTGAGGAAGGAGAATATCGGGGAGGCATATAGTAGTGTGGAGAGGAGATGAGTATGGGCAATGGTTAATTTTGCATGAGGAGTTAGACAATTCCTGATTCTGTACATTGAGCCTAATTTTTTGTTAACTGACTTAATGGTATGGGAAATGTGCATGTCAAATTTGAGCTTATGGTCAATAGTGATACCTAATAGTTTGGTGTGGGAGACGGGCTCTATGATGGTGCCATTAAAGGATTCAACAAAGAAGGTCCTATGATTCACAGGTTGGGGTTCCTGTGCAAAAGGAGTGGTAGGCGAGGGGAAGAATAGAAGTAACTTGGTTTTAGTTGGGTTTAAAATGAGTTTCAGGTCAGAGAACCATTTTTCGACTGTGGCAAAACATTGTTGGGTGGCTGCTTGGAGTTTCTGGAGAGAAAGGTCAGAGCAGATCAGGGTAGAGTCATCCGCATATTGAATGCAGGTGGCTGTGGGGATAACAGAGTAAAGATCATTTATAAAAACAGAGAAAAGAAGGGGACCAAGTATGGAGCCCTGAGGGACCCCAATGTTGTTGGACAGCAGTTGAGATAGACTATTTTGCCATTAGACTGCTTGTTGCCGGTCAGCGAGGTAGTCCTTAAACCAGTTTAGTGCTAATTTGTCAAGATGAAGGGTTTGCAGGGTGTGGAGCAATAATTGGTGGTTAACCATGTCGAAAGCTTTTGATAAGTCAAGAAAGAGAGCAGAGGATATAAGTTTTTTGTTGCGGTTGCTATTAACTGAGTCAATAAAGGAGAGGAGAGCACTGGTCGTACTGTGATGGGGGCGAAAGCCATGCTGGGTAATAGAGAGAAGATTATTGATGGTGAGGTAGTGAAGGAGTTGTTTGTGAACACACCGTTCCAATATCTTAGCTATAGGAGACAGTATTGCGATAGGCCTATAGTTAGAGGTTTCCGTGGAGGAGCCTCCCTTATGAAGTGGGATGATGTAAGAAATTTTCCAAATTGAGGGGATGGTGGCCTCAGATATGGATCTGTTAATCAATATTGATATGGGATAGGCAATGACATCTGATGCTAATTGTAAGTATTCCGCTGGGAGGCAATCGGCCGCAAGGGTGGACGGTTTCAGTTTTTTTAATAGGGTACGAATATAGGAGGTAGATACTGTTTGAAGTTTAAAGGTGAGAGGAGGTGAGTCATGAGGTCGGGTTAAGGGTGGGGAGGAAGTAGGTAGATGATTGGCTAGGGACTGGATGGTCTCAGTGAAAAAAATGTTAAAGGTATTGGCAACTTCCTCTGGATGTTTGTTAGAGAGTTGGTCGGGCGTTGGGGTAGAAGATTTACCAGGATGGAGGAGGTTCTTGAATGCAGCCCAGAACTTTTTTGGGTTAGACTGATGTTTATCCTGGAGTTGGCAGAAGTAGTGTTTTTTGTCTCTAGCAATGTCAGATTTCGTGGAGTTTCTAAGCTGTTGAAATTTAATACGGTCTAGGGGAGTTTTGGTAGTTCTCCATGTTTTCCAAGCGTGGTCATGGAGTTTTGCTTTGGTTTCTCTTGTTAGCCAGGAAGCTATGCGGTCTCTGGTTCTAATTAGACGGGTTGGGGCATGGGAGTCAAGAATGTTTAGGAATGTGTCATTGAAGTATGACACACTTTCGGCTAAGGGTAGGGTATATAGGGTCGACCAATTGCAGACTTTTAGTTCTGCTAGGAATAGTTCAGGGTTAAACTTTTTCTTATTTCTGATAAGTTTATATATGGGTGGCTTGGTAAAAGCAAATTTGTGCTTTATAATGTAAGTGATAAGGTGATCACTAAGGTCGCTGGGGAGGGTGCCGGTGGTATAGCTGTTCGGATCTTTATTGATAAGTATCCAGTCAATCATACTCTCTTTTTGCTGTGTGTTGCCAATTCTGGTTGGAGATGAGATTATTTGGGAGAAGCCATATAGATTAATTGGGTGGGGATTTGTCTTAGAGGCGTAGTGGGACCAGTCAATGTTAAAGTCCCCTAGTATAATGGTTTCTTGAGGGTAGTTGTTGGCCAACCAACTTAATGTTTGCTCTAGGTTTTCTATGTTCTTCCCTGGTGGGATATAGATAACTACAAGATTGATACATTTTGGGGAGTTTAGGCAAATCTTTAGTGCAATAAGTTCAATATTAGAGACCTGAGGGGGATGCAGTGGGTTCTTGATGATGTTTAATCTGTTCTTAAACATGACAGCTATTCCCCCACCCTTTTTGGTTATTCTATCTTTCCTTAGGATGTTATAACCAGGTGGAAGAATTTCTTCATCCTTCGTGGCGGGTTTAAGCCATGTTTCAGAAAGACACATGATGTCTGGGGAGTGAGTAGCTATCATAGCATGTAAGCTATGTACTTTGTTGTTAATGCTTCTTAGGTTGAGGTGAAGGATGAAGAGGGAGGTATTAGGAGTATGGGGTAATGTTGAAGTGCCAGAATCAAGATGAGTGGCAGGGCTTGGGTTGGGGTGGATGTCTCTATTTTGAATAATGCATTTTTTTAAGTGATCCAAGAATCTTTGTAATTTGACTAGTATTTTGAGGTTAGTTTTATTTTTGGATGATCGAGGGGAGTGAAGTCTTAGCTGTATATTATTAAAGCCTAGAGTTTTTTCAGGGTGGGGAGAAGGAACTATAGGGTTGGGAGGAAGGTGTGTGTGTGTGTGGTAGTGTAGGCCTTTGGGGAAGGATATTCCTAATAGTGTTTGGTGTTCATAGCGTGTTAAAAGGTAGGGGATAAGAAGAAGTAAAATTAGTGTGGTGATGATGGAATACATGGTTTTGCCCATGGTAAAGAGCAAGTAGTAACTTATGGGAATGTGGGGATTGTGAGGGCTGACTAATTTAGGGGATGGCTGAGAGTATGTAAGGAGGAGTTGTTAAGCTAGGGACAGCTGTGATTGGAAGGGAGGAATGTGGGATGGGCTATCTATCTCTATAAATCTGGAGGTAGTGGGGGCGGGTGGGATATGGGGGCAGGGTGGGGAGCGGAGCGAGCCCGAGCGAAGCGAGGGCGAAGCAGAGCGGGGAATACACCTGTCCGAACACCTGCCTGGAAGTAGCAGGGTCTTAGAGGCAGCTGGGTGTGAGTATAAGGTTCAGGTATAGTAGTGTTTTCCAATTACAAGAACCTGGTGTTTTAGTAGCCTAAGATTAAGTATATCTGCAGGTACTGTTGGGTTTCCTGCCTACAGAACGCTATCCTGGCAAGGAAAACTATAAAATGGGTATTGCTTTACCCTAAAGTCTTTTTCAGTTACTGGAGATTATAAGGCATAGGATTGTGCATTTGCACGATGGTAGGGTTCATGCGGAGTCAACGCCAAGTACCAGGGAGCCACGCGATGGTATTTTAGTGGGGGGGGTTCCTAGGAGATGAAGGAGATCAGTCACATTGAATAGACAGTTTAAATGTAGTAGCTTGTAATTAGAAACATCAGAAACTTTACAGCAAGTTCTAGTGGTGTGAGTTAGGTTGAGGTAAGCAGTGGGGGTGAGGCATAGATAATATACAGTCCCTTGCACCATCAAGTATACTTAAGCACTAGTAATATACTGTTATGTAGCCAAATACATGTGTATTAAACGCACTGGCCCTGATAACACCAATCTATACAAACTATTACAGATGGTATCTTTCGATTAAGCTATAGGCACCAGGATGACATATTTACAATTCAAGTTATTAGGTAAGCGTACTCTGCGGATGTTAGATATACACTTTAACATCAGATAAAACAATCCTTTGTATGGACAGTAGAAAACACCTCTATTTTACGTTAGGCGTATTCATAGCTAGGAACGCCAGTAGCATATAGAATCATAAAACAATCCTTTGAGCAGTAGTAAACAATCATTCCACACTAAGCAAATTCTTAGCTAGGAACGCCCGTAGCATATAGAATGCATTAGAAACATCAGTATGGCTAGTTAACAGCAAGAGCCTATGGCTCAGTGAGAGAGTACATAAGTATTAGAACTAAGTTATATATGCAGAGTTAAACACAGTACAGTACAACTGATATTAGTTTTGATTCAACATGAGCGCCAGTAACAGCGTCTTCCTGTGAGCCGCTAGATGAGTCGTCACTCTAACAGAGAGGCGATTCTTGAACAAAACAGCAGTAGTAAGAATTAGATTAAATGCAGTTAATATTGAGTTGTTTTACCTTTGGGAGAGGAGAGTCGTCCAGGCAGGAGGACAGAACAGTACCAGCAAGGAGTAAAAGATGGCGGTTTCTGGCGGGGAATATGAAAACTCCCTGACGTCCGAACACCTGCCTGGAAGTAGCAGGGTCTTAGAGGCAGCTGGGTGTGAGTATAAGGTTCAGGTATAGTAGTGTTTTCCAATTACAAGAACCTGGTGTTTTAGTAGCCTAAGATTAAGTATATCTGCAGGTACTGTTGGGTTTCCTGCCTACAGAACGCTATCCTGGCAAGGAAAACTATAAAATGGGTATTGCTTTACCCTAAAGTCTTTTTCAGTTACTGGAGATTATAAGGCATAGGATTGTGCATTCGCACGATGGTAGGGTTCATGCGGAGTCAACACCAAGTACCAGGGAGCCACACGATGGTATTTTAGTGGGGGGGGTTCCCTAAAGTCTTTTTCAGTTACTGGAGATTATAAGGCATAGGATTGTGCATTCACACGATGGTAGGGTTCATGCGGAGTCAACGCCAAGTACCAGGGAGCCACGCGTTGGTATTTTAGTGGGGCGGGTTCCTTTGGGAGAGGAGAGTCGTCCAGGCAGGAGGACAGAACAGTACCAGCAAGGAGTGGGTGATTCCACTAACCTACCATAAGATGTGATACATGCACAACCACTACATGCAGGTTCAAAGGTTCATGGATTTTGTCAATGCAAACACCCTGGAACAACAGTCTGCCAACCTACTAGGGATGCAAATATACTGGATCTGGTATTCATAAATATGAGGGACCATTGCACCCCCCCCCCCTCTTGTGTAATGTCCTCACTGGTCAGATCAGATCACAAAGCAGTCACCCTTAAAATAAATATAAAGGTTGAATTCCAAGCAAACCCCAAAATCTTTAATTACTTTTCCAAGACTCACTACCTCTTATTAAGTAATGGCATAGCTAAATGGCAAGCCCCCCCCCAAACTAGGGGAGCACAGTAGCTTACATGGAAGTGTTTATGGAAACCCTGTGAAAACATGTAAATAACTGTATAGAAACAGCAGTACCAAACTGACATAAACTTAGGACAAACTCCGGAAACAAGCCCCCTTGGTAGACCCCCCCAGTATAAATAGGCTGTACAACAAAAGAAAGAAAATACTCTCCAAAGATAGGAGCGGCAATGCCCAGACGACAAAAAAAAAAAAAAAACTCCCTCATCAGTCTCAACAACCAACTCAGGGGCTAATCAAGAAAATCAAAGCCAACTTCAAGGCAAAAATAGCCCCCTGGGCTAAGGATAACCATGACCTATTTTCATTTAGGTACACGACTCTAAACAGAATACCCAACAGTGTGCTGAACTAATAGTAAATGTAACTTGTTATACCAAATGGGAGGATATAAAAAAATTGTTGGCCGATAAATTTAGCTCCAATTTCCCCCTCTATCACCCCCAATTCCTCCCCAAGAAATATCCTCTACCATTTCTCCCCCAACTATCGCTAAAGAACTGGTCCTCACTGCACTCTCCAGAGCTAAAAACACTGCATCAGTTGTACTGGTAATATCCCATGATGGCTCCTAAATAATGTGAAACATGACCTGTCAGGCCCATTAGAATCTGTATTCAGCCACAACCTCCAGACAGGCTTCATCACTAGGGAATAGAGGACTCTACATAAAGGTGGACCAGTGAGAGACCCAGGGAGCTGCAGACCAATAATTTTGTCTAGTCATATATGGAAGGCCATGGAAAGAATTACTGTGGACCTGATAATGAAGCATGTAGGAAATTCTGGACCCATCTCAGTTCGGTTTTGTCAAGGGCAGGTCATGCCTACTAAACTTGCTGAACTTCTTCAAGAAGGTCACTAGAGCCATCGATGAAGGCAAAATGGTACATACTGCCTACCTTGATGTGGAAAAGGCATTTGATACAATACCTCACTCAGGTATTACAGGCAAATCCACAAATTTAGGCATAAATCCCTATGTCACCCATTGGATAGCCAAATGGCTAACAGATAGTTCACATGAAGATAGAGTGGGAGAATGTACTTCCACAAAGAGGCCTGTAACTAATGTTGTCCCACAGGACTAGGTGCTGGGAACCCTCCTGTTTGGAATATACCTCTCTGAAATAAAGGGAAATGTAGAAGACCATTGACTGACCAAATCTGCTGACAACTGCAAGCTGTGTGCAATCATTGAATCCCGCAAAGATGCAGATATCCTCCAGGAGGGCCTGACACAGACCAATAACTGGTGCCAGAACCATGGCCTAAAACTCGTTGCAAAAAATGCATAATTGTATTGGAAAGATAACAACCACTGAAAATTATAACATTAATAACACTCCCCTAAGAACAGACCCAGTGATAAGAGACTTGGGAACTCATGTTGACAGTAGCATGAACTTTGACCACAATGTGTCCATGGTAGTGATTTATTTTTATTTATTTTATTTTTCTTTTCTTAACTGGGATGATCTGACTGGACAAGGTCCATTTACAGTGGAGGCCCGGGGAAAATGGTAAAATCCTTCTATGTGGTGCAACTTATAAATAAGGGCATGGCATCCAGCTCTAAGGAGATCATGGTCCCACTATACTCAGCCCTCATTAGACCAATAATCGAGTACAATGTTCCCTTCAGCGTGTACCTGATCAGGCATTTGCAACAGATGAAGCAGCCACAGAGATGTACATAGTATACCCTATGCAGACCAGCTCAAAGCCCTGTCCCTGAAGGCAAAATCCTACAGACTACTGAGGGGTGATCTATGCCTAACCTACAAGACATTCTCAGATCCACCCCTGATGGATCTGCTACATGTTTGCAAAGCAAGCAGCACTATAATTACCTGATCTAATGATATAAACCTCATCTGTGAAATAAACTAAACATTTTGGATGGACAGCTCTTCTCTGAAACAGGATCCCCATTCATGTGAAACAGAGCTCTTCCTTAAGTCCTATTCAAATGCAATTTAGACTAATGAATGGGAAATTGCAAATCCACCCCCAACTTGTCACCTGTGGCCCTTATGGACAGGGGCAGTTCTTAGATGCCTTAAGGCACAGGCATATACTAAAGCCATTCAAACCCATCAACAGTGATAATTGGGAAAATGAGGCATGAATGGCTAGGGTTAAAAAAGGATTTAGAGCCATTAGCCTAGTAACCTCCCATGATTTTATGAGCCTATAATGCATTTTTTGGTATTTAATTTCAGCTCAAGATTTTAGCATCAGTTATTTACCTGGGACAAACCTTCCTGCAGAATGTCATTTGGGGATTTAATGACTACTCCTGTCTTGCATTCATTTGCAAAATTATTCAGTCAGAGCCCTTTGGTATTGCTTTTACTTCAGAAACGTCGATGACAAACAGGAGATGTCCCAGCACAGAAACCTGGGAGACTCCTCTGGTGACTAGTTTCTTTGTGTAGGTAACTTATTATAATATATAAACTGAAAAAGCTTCACTCAGTTGGTATAATAGTGCACTGTTTGTGTTAAAAAGTTAAAAATTGCCAACATTAACCTAGTAACCAAAAAAGCATAATCTAATGAACTTGCATATCCACAAACAGGCAGGTACTGTTAAGGATCATGCAAGAGAGGAGGAGGGAAAAGGAGATGAAAGGTGAAAGGTGAAAGCTGTAAGATGCCGATGACTAGTTCAGTCACTCAGTCAGTTATATATGAGCCAAGAGCAAAGAAAAACAGTATCTATGAAAAAAGGTTTTCATCTAGCTGCTTCCACATCAGATAGATTGGTCAAGTGGGGCTTTTGTAAGGAGACCAAGATCTATCTGAGGGGATGTTAATAGTATCTTTAATCAAAACTGATGAATAATTATCCAGAAACCTGCTAACATTAGTGATGGAAAAAAGATGAGGGGATTGTTGTTTAATCTGATTATCAAGACTATGAAGAAGCCTATCTTTTGCCTTTGAGCAGATATATTTCAAACTAACTTGAAATGCCTCTAACTAAGTATATATAAGGACAGAACTAAAATGAGAATTCCTCATAAATGTTTTAGCTTCTTGAATAAAGATCTCTTTTTTGGTCAGGACCCTCTAAGATTTAAAAGAGTCAATTATCTATACTTTTGTGGTAGGTTCTTGGGTTAAGCTTCAATCTAAGGACATTTTCACACCTTCATGGTCAGACAGGGGACAATGAAGGGTTTCCATACTTGAAACCTCAGAAACAAGTCTAGCAGAAACTACAAAATCATCTATAGAACTACTTCTGCTATATCATGAGGATGTGAAATTTAGTCCTGTGCCTGTAGGATACAGTTGTCACCAAATGTCTATTAGGTGCAGTTGGTCCACAGAGCTAATTAACAGGCTTTAGGATACAATATAAGGCTCCATCCCTGCTATAGTACAATTTAGTATTGAATCAAGTATCATATTAAAGTAATCTCCTATTAAAATTGGTGTGTAACATGGATTTATTTTATTCAATTCAAATTAGAAGTCTCCAAGGTATTAAGGAATATCTATGTTAGGTTTTTAAAAATCTTCTAGTATTATTTCCCCTTCTAAAGTATTCATCCTTCAGTAGCCCATGTGCATTCCCTATCTATGATACAGTTCATTAAGGACCAGCCTAGGAATGGGTTGATAATGATGGCTACTCAACGTTTTGAGGTGTGGGATTCCCCTAAAGCACAGCATAAGCATCTTGTGTGTCACTTCTGTAGTTTTGTTGTTTGGGTAAAAATACTATCATAACCCCAGCATTTTGGAATATGCAAAGGAGTCACATATATGTTTTGAGCACAGCCCCCTAACATTAATGATAATTAAATCAAGTGCTGGCATTTACTTTAAAAATAAAATTATTACAAAGTACTATATAAAATGTAAAAATACAGCAAATATAAGGATAACTGTCATCAGTTTTAATAATTACATATACAACAAATAGCCCTACGGCTATGCTGTTAATAGAGTACTAGGCCTGAAGTTCAAATGGCAGTGTGCAGTTGGATCACTATAAACTTAAACAGTTAAAATCACCAAGCGCAGACAGAAATTAAGACCCCAAATATAGAATAGTTGTTATTTGCTTTATTTAATTTCCTCTTCTGTTTCCCTCCCAAGGCAGTAGGGTGACCCGGTTTACCGGGATTATGTAGGAAAAACTGATGGAATGGTTTTGCTGGTGGTTCAATCTGATGATCCTTGCTAAAGGATGGAGTGGCATCTTTCACGGGCAGAATTGGCATCTGTAGGCTAGGCATTGCTAAGTACATTCTCATTGGAAAATAATTGCCTACAAACATTATGCGGTAACTTCTCTGGCAAAGTAGAGTTTTTTGGTAAGTTATCAGTGCAGCATAGACCAGGGGAATAAAGAGAAAGATCCAAGTCCACTGTAGCAAATTTCACTGGAGCTGTTGGGTGCTTAGATCTGGCCTCTACAGAAGAATCAGCTTGTGTGTCATGGTGTCTATGGTGTCTACATGGTCTGTGTTTTAGTTAGTTTGGCTAACTTGTTCTGCACGTCTGTCTGTCAGATTGGGGAAGTTTTGTTGAGGCATTGTATTCTGCGGGAACAACATATCTTGAGTTAGTGACTAGAATGAGTGCTTCTCTTTTTGGAAATGTGTTATTAGAACAACAGGATACAGAAGGAAAGTACACAAGTATTGTGTCTAACAAAGAGATCCAACTTTGGTAAATTCCTTTCTCTTTGCAATGAATCTAGATGAGAAGTCATAGACTAGTTTAACTTTTTGCCCTGGGGATAGAAAATGTATCCCTTCTTTAGCAGCTGAAAGTAATGCTTCTTTGTCTGCATAGTTAAGAAGGTGAATAATAATGCATCTAGGTGTGTTATTAATGGTGAGAGTAGTGGTCTTTAAGCTCTATGGGCTCCTTCTATATGCATCTCATGAGAAAGACCCAGTGTGTTGGGTAGATGAGTTTCCAGAAACATGTAAGTCTTTCCATTCTATGGATTCCTTAAGGCTAGTCAGCCACAAGTTGTTCCATCAATGATGGTTTTCCAGAAAATCAACTTTTGATAGAATTTTTTCTAAGTTTCGTGAACAGCAAGCTTAATTTGTGCTTATTGAATAGATACTGCAGTAAGGGAAGTTGCCATTTAAAGAACATCAATTTTGGCATAAAGTATCTTAATATCAACTGAATTTGAAGCAGCAAGCTGTTTGATCGTGAAGGTATCAGCCATAACCTTAGCAATCATCTGTCCAAGATAGTTGTTTACTTTGTCAGTCTTCATCTTTGATTGTTGGCATTGCCATTATTGATTCTAAACCAATAGGGTTCAACATGGTGAGCAAAGGTTTTGATGCATAAGAAATGCTAGGATATATGTTTTAAAGATGAGTAACTGTTTACTTATTTAAAGATACTTGTTATGGTAATGGGGACCAAATCTCTATAGTAAGACTGTGACCATGTTGCTCACTAGCTCCACATCCCTTACAAACACATGCTCATATATCTGTACTCTGCACACCCCAAGTACCTTATTGCACTTTTAAAATGGGATTCTGCATTTTTTTTTTTGCTGCTTGTAGTAGTGTATCTATGACAATTATATGATTTATTATATGATTTTTTGAATATTTAGTTATTTGGCTGTTCTGCTTTATTGCACTTTATTGCACAAAATGGGCTTGTGAATTTTTTTAAATTTTATGTTTAGTAATTTAGTAATTTATTTGTGATAATTATAAGTGTTGTAGTATTTTTTTAATGTTATATAACTCCTCAGCCCATTTTAGCTAATTGATTGATGTACACAGTTATAATGTTTTATATATCAGAGATTTTTATACAAAAATTTTCAGAGAAATTATTTTAGAAGCCCTTCTGCCAAACTGTTTGGGGAAATTTACCCTTTTCCCCACTACAGTGCGATCTCAGAGTTGTTATATTTAGTTGGGGAGATGGGGAAAGGGGGTGAAGCCCCCACTTAGGTGGGTTTGACATGCTTTGGTGTTTTTGTTTTTTAATGTTGGCCATCTGCCTCCTTTCCTGGATTAAAATTCTAGTGATATGAATGTTTGTTGAAATAAGGTTTTGGTATTGTCGTCTCAGTTAAGTAAGATTCAATTAAATATAATTTTGGTCTAAAGTAAACCCATATATATATATATATATATATATATATATATATATATATATATATATATATATTTTTTTTTTATATCCAACACAAAGGTGCAAAGAGAAAAAAAAGAATTAAATCTACAGCATTCTAAACAGCTGAGTGACTATTTAGTTATTGGCAGCCCCATACGCCAAAGCAGACCAGTTTCTCTGATTTGCATCATTAGTGCAGTTACTGCTGATACTTAGCAGCTAAACCAGTTTGCTTTGGTGGATGGAGCTGCCAATAAAAATAAAAATCAAAACAGTTTTAGTTATTCTTAATTATTTAGGGGGCTGGAGATTTTCTTCTATGTGTAAATATGGATCCCATGTAGAAGTTCTAAGTTTCAAAACTTCAAACTTAAAAAAGGCCAAAACCATAAGACTGAAGTTTTGAAACTTTGAATACTTTGAATGGAAATCATTGTACAGCACAGAATGGGATATTTACCATTTTCCTCACTGTAATGTGATCTCGGAGTTGGTATATATATTTATTTAGCAGAGGGTATGGGTGCTGCAGGGAGGCTTGCCCCCCTGCAAAAATGTAAAAAAATGTTTTATTTTTTTGCTTTTATTTTTTTTTTAATTAGGTTTTCAAAGTTTCAAAACTTTGATCTTGTGGTCTCGGCCATTTGAAGTTCAGAGTAGATAGATAGATATATATATTGATATATACATATATATATAGATATATACATATCTATATATATATATATATATATATATATATATATATATATATATATATATACGCAAACACACACACACACACACACACACACACACATCTGTATGTGTGTGTGTGTGTGTGTGTGTGTGTGTGTGTGTGTGTGTGTGTGTGTGTGTGTGTGTGTGTGTGTGTGTGTGTGTGTGTCTGACAAAAGACATTGGATACTCTAAATTGGCCATTGGTGTGACTATGCATGTGCATGTGTGGTATGGAAGAAAAATGTGAACCTTGGCTCCAGATGATTGTCATTGCTGACGTGCAAAAAATGGTAAAAAATGGTTGTGGATGCATATGGTGTGTGTGTGTGTGTGTGTGTGTGTGTGTGTGTGTGTGTGTGTGTGTGTGTGTGTGTGTGTGTGTGTGTGTGTGTGTGTGTGTGTGTGTGTGTGTGTGTGTGTGTGTGTGTGTGTGTGTGTGTGTGTGCATATAGATAGATAGATAGATAGACAGATAGATAGATAGATAGATAGATAGATAGATAGATAGATAGATAGATAGACAGATAGATAGATAGCTATATAGATAGATAAATAGATAGATAGATAGATAGATAATAGATAATAGATAGATAATAGGTATATATTATACTATAATAATAGTTTATAATAAAGCAGAAGAAAAAAAGAGTAAAATAATTTATTGAGCTGTTTGCCAAGATCAGTAAAATGCTGCCCGCTTGGGGAATATAGTGAGTCACAGATAGCAAAGGATGGTAGGATGAACGGGATCATACCCCCAGGGGGTGGATACAAGAAATGCTGACACTGACCTTTCCTTATACAGGACAGTGGTAATGCTGCATAAATTATAGTGTGTATATTTCTGTCAGCCATAATAGAAAAATAAAACAGGCTGGTAAATGTGCAGCACAGGCTTACCATGATGCTGAAGGGATGTAGGGCTGGGATATGAGTAGGCATTTAGAGAGACGATCACGATCATGTATACTTTGGAAAAAAAAGAGAAGAGAAGTGAGGATTTCACTTTTGTGGAAAGTTGGACGTATGGAGTTGAGAAGTAAAGACAAAATGCAGAAGAAAAATGATAGCAGTTTTTTTTTTTTTTTTGGAAAGGAAGAGTAGCATAGCTATGCATTACATAAGGCAGTCAGAATGCTATTAGGTGAAACACTAAAATAATGAAAGGCACTTGAAAAATGCATTACATTAAGATGGGTGTTTTTTTTTCCTGGAGATGCAGCAATCTTTGGTCAATTATCTTTATTGGATGAAGTAGTTAGCTCTTACACACACACACACACACACACACACACACACACACACACACACACACACACACACACACACACACACACACACACACACACACACACACACACACACACACACACACACACACACATGTTTGACAGGCTTTGCTCCCAGTTAGAACATCTTTTTCAATGTAATGTGCATTTTACTTCAAGAGCATGTCAAAATTAAGGTGCAGTGGTAATTTGCCTAGAATCAACGGTTTATTGGAATTCATTACAGTCATTCAAGGCTAGTTGTACCTGGAGCAGATTGATAAAGTGTACAGACAATGACAGTTATGCTAGGGACTACTGCAATGTTCCAAAAGACTTTATAGACCTTAAGCTTTCATCTAATGGCTTCTTCATACATTTGTATGGTAAATGTTTTTTTACATTCAGGAAGGTTGTATATAATTCAGAGTGTCCTACTGAGTGATTTTGTACAGGGAATAGAGAGATGGATTTGTCCTCTTGCAGATGAAATTTAGCCTTGCACCCGTTTCTGAAAAATTAGCAGTGGCCTAGTGGGAACACAATTTTTTACTCAACATCCATTTTTTAGTCATGTTATCTTTTATAAAAGATACATAGATGATTTGATTATCATAGGTAACAGTACACGAGAGAAATTTTTATTGTTTTTTGAAGCTTTGAATTCTAGCACAATTTCTTTAAAGTTTAACATGAGTTCTCCTGGTACTACTGCACAATATTTGGATTTAGAGCTTTTTATTGATACAGAGCAACAACTTTTTCAGAGCAAATTATTTTGTAAACCCACATGGGTTAATAGTTATTTATAGTAGTCCAACATGCATCCACATTTTACGAAGCTGAATGTGGACAGGGCTAATTCATTCACCTTAGTAGGATGATTAGCGATGACAGCATTTTTTAGAAGAAATGTCCAATTTGAAATGTATGTTTGCTGGCAGAGGATATCCACTCATTAAGCTGTCTCAGATAGCTGATAAAATTGTGAATAAACAGTCTAGTATATTTTCTCCTACATTACGAAGCTGCTATAACCCAATATTAATATCCACAATAGAACATTTAGCCATTCTTTTTCTTTGCCTATTTGTACTTTTAGAAAATTATCCAGGACGCCATCTGTCTGGTAGATAGCTGGTAGATTATAAGGTAATAAGAATTTAGTTAATATTATAGGTGCAACACCTACTTTCACATATAAAAATATGGTAGTTTTTTGTCTTTTTTAATAGAAATAAATATTCTAATGCTCCTATTGTTAGTGCAGGTCCCTTGGGGACATATAGCTGTTCAATTTTTCAAACAACATAGATACATTTTGAACAGCTCTACTATAGTTATCAAAAACAAGATTAAATATAATTGTAAATTTAAATGTAGTATATTTTGCTTCCTGTACTTTGCATTTTATGTAGGTAAAACCAATAGCACATTAGCAGGGAGAATGCATGAACATGTACTTGCAATCAGAAGCAAAGATGTTAAAATGCTTTGGCCAAGCATAGTTTGGATTATGAGTGTTTTAAAATTTTTCTTTTTTCGTACTTGATAGTTTGTCTGATGTTAGCCGTGGAGGAGATGTTGTTAGTGCCTTGGAATGTAAAGAGGTTCGATGGCAAATCATTTTGGATGCTGATAAATTGGCTGGTCTGAATGAAAATATCAATATTAGATTTTATTAAGAATGTGATTTATACATATTGTTTATATTTATTCATGTAATATTTTATAAATACCTAATTAATAGTAGTTACATGGTCATTTTTAAAGATGTTCTTATTGGTGGTTTAGTCACATGTGATTTTTACATTTCATTATTTAAATCTCAGTAAGGTGAACATTCTGTTTGTCTGATAAAGGTCTTGTAATACATTGAAGAACGAAAGTGCTTACAACTGTATTTTGTGGTTGTCTGCATTACTATTCCTTCTGCTGGCACAACAATTGCATTTTTTGAAGTTGTTTTGAATTTGTTCTGCTGCTCTTTGCATTTGTAGGCATGAGTGCTTTCATTTAGATTTCAGTCTGTGGCTGACGGTGGAGGTCTGAGGGGTGGGCCATACCAGACATTGATCTGGTGGCTCTTTTTGGTGGGGGATGTTTTGGCAGGTGGATATGGTAAAATTGGTCAAGTATGGTGGGTTTTGAAGCAACAGAGGTTTACTAGACTTTAAAAGAATGTCTGTGAATGTGGAAAGAACTGCTTGCCCACTAGGGAAACCTATGTCCGTGCGTGCGGAAAGAACTGCTTGCCCATGAAGAATTTGGTATCAGTATTGCTTCTGGAATGCTTAATTTTTTACCAAGCACTATTAGGAGAAAGGTCTACTAATCAGTAAAACAGGGTTCATTTTTTATACCAAAAACAGGGAACAAGATAGTATCTAAACTGCCAGGATGTTATTACTGCTTACAGACCTATAGAGGCATGAAGTGTGTTTACAGGTTTTGTTTAAGAACTGCAACACATGGTGCTGTGTATCTCTAGGTGAGATTCATATTGCTGGGACCGTCCTGCCTGCAGCTGTGCTGTAGCTTTGCACAATTGCTTTATTCATTTTAGGATAGAGCATTAATCGACAAAGGCCTTTTCAGACCCAGCCTAGGAGCACTGTCTAGTCAAATGATTTGCTCAGTCACACAGTAAACATTAGACTACAGGAAACATCTGATTAATAACGCATAGCCTTGATTGTCTGTGCTGCCTTCTTGCTTTTGTTCCCAGACTGTGCAGTATGTTACCTTCTCATGCTGGACTGTAGATTAACAGCTAGATAATCTGGTGCATAGAGAGTTTATGCAGCACAGCTTTTCAGCACTGCTTGTTCATCTTTATCCAAGTGCAGGCAGCATTCGCCTTACAGAGGCACACTGATAAAAGTCAGATGTTAGGCTATATATATATATATATATATATATATATATATATATATATATATGTCAGTCTTTGACAAAGTACATCAGCCTGTTGTACATGTCATAATCAGGAATGTAACTTTCAACATCTTGAGTCACATTTGATAGACTTCAATGAAATGTAATCAGGCAGCAACTGAATGTGCCAAAAATCAAAAGAAAGAAAACAATGTGAAGGA
Organism: Protopterus annectens; assembly: GCF_019279795.1. Lineage (NCBI taxonomy): Eukaryota > Metazoa > Chordata > Ceratodontiformes > Protopteridae > Protopterus > Protopterus annectens. The sequence continues at coordinate 1,218,489,977 of NC_056747.1, read as the reverse complement.
CCAAATGAGAAAGCAAGAAACGTCGAAAATGCATAAATAGAGTTGAAAATATAGGAAACTTCTGGAACAACCTCCTGTTGATCAGGGACAAACACAGGAATGGTTAAGGAGAGGCAAATTCAAACCAAAAGATGAAAGGTTAATATTGGCGGCACAAGATAGTGGGCTACATACACATTGGTTTACAAAGTTCATTGAACATGTGGGAGAAACAGACAAATGTAGGTTTTGTAAAACAGAATTGGGAATAGTTGCACACCTTGTTGCTGGTTGTGACATGCTAATGGCAGAAGGACTGTATACTGAAAGGCATAGTAATGTGGCAAGACTGCTGCACTAGGGATTGTGCAAACATTATAGGACTGAAGTGGATGAAAAACACTAGAAATATGAGCCACAAAGCATCATAGAAAATGATTAAGTCTACATTACATAGGATCATGTATTACCAACAATTCAAAAGATAGATACTAGAAAACCGGATATAGTGGTCCATGAAAATAAGACAAAAGTAGCATTGAACAATGAAATCTCCACACCCAGTGACTACAGTGTCTTGTGTACAGAGAGACACAAAGTCATAAAGTATCAGGATTTGCAGGCAGAAATGACAGCAATGTGGAAGAAAGATACCCAGACAGTTCCAATAGTAATAGGAGCAACGGGTCTTATAAAAAGGAATCTACAATCATATTTAGATATGTTACCAATACATGTAACTCTGTACGAATTGCAGAAGGAGTCATTACTGGGCACATTGCCGGTGCTGCAAAGAGCACTTCTGGCTGACATCAAAGATTGAAACAATGCTAATTTCATGAACTTTAATCGTACTTTGACTTATGAATGATGTCCATTCCCGTCATGGTATTAGACTTGGAGAAATTAAAAAAAGGTAACCAAATGGGTCCAAATTGAGAGATGATAAGGGTCCAAATGGAGAGATGATAAATCAGCAGGCAAAGGAGAGTAGTACTACTGGAAATGAATTCAGCTTTAAGTCTTGGTGAGTACCTGCACAAGGTGGACCCTGTTTTTCATAAAATCTCACTAAGATGACACTGATATATAGACTGTATTTTATATACCATATATAGGTTCATAGGTTCATAGGTTCATACTAGGCTATCTGCCCAAGGGCATTTATAAGCCTAGCCCATAGTTATGTGGCTTTTCGCCACCCCCCTTTTTAAAACTAAAAAACTATGCCTATTTTTTTGCTGTGCCTCTGTCAAAATGAAGTAATCCCTGGGTATATCCTCTATCTCCTCCCATCCATTGGTCAAGATTCCTTGCCGGCTCTGGCACCAGTTATCCATTTCTGTGAGGCCCTTCTGGAGGATATCTGTGTCAGAGTGTTTTTTCACTATGGCTTCCAGTTTGCAGTCATCTCAAACTTTGTCAGCCATAACCCTCCTGTGTTTGCTTGTACTTCAGAAAAGTAGATGCCGAACAAGAGGGACCTAGGACTGGACCCCCTGTGGGACACCACTTCAGACAGCTTGAGTCTGATCATGGCTCCAAACTCTCTGACCCTGTCTGTTCTAAATTAGCCAGTTTGCATCTTGTGATGTGTGATGCTTACAATAAAGAGACTTTCAAAGGACTCCGGGGTGGTTTTAGGCTGGTGGGGTGGGTAATATCTATAATAATTATTATCAAGGTGCAAGTACTGTAGGAGTAAGTAAGTGCTAGGCTAGAGAGAGAGAAGTCTGGGAATCAATCAAGTAGATGAATTTTTTCAGTTATAGATATGCTGGTTAGATCAGCAGTGTACAGCTCGGAAGAGGTAAGGAAAATTTAAGGAAAATTGGAAGAGATGGCCCAAGTATTTAACCTTGTTTAACCTTGTTTAACTTTTGTGTGCAATAGTGTAACACACGCTAAATCCACACGCTATCGCTGCTTTTAACTTTTATAGCAGTAGCTATATCATAGGCAGAAGTAGGTAAAAAAAAAAATAAATAAATAACTGGGTGAACAACACCCAGGATAAAAAAGTACCCAGTCCTGGTAGGTGCACTGTTAACAGGAATGGAAAAAAATACACTGTAGAATCCACAAGACACAAAAACATTCCAACAATCGAGCTAGACAAGGCCAGAGGGAAAATGGCCCCTATGTTATAGAAGAAGTAGTAGTCTACAAAAATCACAAAAACTGATAGGCCAAGAAAAAAGCAATAAAGATGACAGAGTGGACTGCTGAGGATAAGAAAGATTGTTACTACTATTACGCAAGAAGATTAGAATTTCCAGACAGAAGATATATGAAAAGATTAAGACAGAAATTAGAGGAAAGAAAAATACTTGCATAAGAAAAACCGTCAAAAACTTCAAATAAAAAATCGTGTTTAATAATACAAAAGATTTATGAACAACATTATACAGACTAAGAAACTTCGGGCTGTTTGGAAAAAGAAGCAACTGAGGAAGTGCAAAAATATAATGAACAAAATCTAGAGATTTTTGAAAGGTATAAAAAAGAAATATGGACATGGGAAAGAAAGAGAGATCTGATATGGTGCAATATTCACACAAAAGTGAAAGCCACTACAGACAATACAAAAAACAGTCCCAGAGATATTAGAAGAGAAATACAGGCAAAGGCATCCAGATATGGAAACTTTCACAATACAAACAATAAGCTCACAAAGAGGGAATGCAGAACAGAAGATTAATAAAGCAGAAGTTAACAAAATAGAAGTTGAAGTTTTGGAATACCTGCAAAGTGAAGGATTTAGTGCAGAAAGTCTAACACAGGTTATATCACAGCATGACACATGGGTAACAGAATGTTCACACTGGGGATCACACCAACAGCACTACTAGATAGGGGCCAAGGGTACTAGCTGCTAGTACAAGGGTCTAGGGAACTACTAAAGGGGCGGTGAATACCGCACAACGTGGCTGGGCTAATATATGCCTTCGGGCAGATAGCCCAGTACCAACCTATGAACCTATGACGGAACAATGAGTCCTCCAGGTAAGGAGAAACAAGAGGAGCAAGAGACATCTGAAGAAGAAATATGGACATGGGAAAGAAAAAGAGATTTAATATGGTGCAATATTTATGCAAAGGAGAAAGCAAAACTAACTAATACAAAAAGAGCAGCACCAAAGATATTTGAAGAGAAATACAGGCAAAGGCACCCGGATATGGAACATTTTACAATACAAAAAATAAAAAAACAAAGAGGAAAAGTAGAAATGAGAAATATTAATGGAGAAGTTAAAGAAATAATAATAACTGAGGTTATGGATTACCTGCAAAGTAAAGGATTTAATGTCAAAACTTTAAGTCTGATAACATTGTAGTAGGATAGAGCAATAGATTCCCAAATTAAGGAGAAACCAGGGAAGTGGGAAATATCTGATCAGTTGCCATATGAAGATACTATGGAGTCTTCCATAGGAAACCAGTAGAAAAGTTCGGCTGGAGTTGCACAGCAAGGGAAGTCACAGGAAACTGTGGCAACTTTGACACAATCGATGTTGTGGAGTGATAGGCCAGTGAGTTCCCATATAAAAGAGCAACGGATGACACATGATGAAACTGAAGAGAATGTAGCACAGGAAGATGCTCTAGAACTTGTTATAGAATGCCTGCAGCATGTGCCCTCAGTTTAGAAGAAAATGATCTAAGAGAAGAGTTGCTTGATTTAATAGAGATGGACAGACATATTAACATCAATAAAAGAAATAGACTACAGAAAGTCAATAAAACTCAAAAAGTTAAGTTTGATAAAACAAATGAACACAGTAATTAGGACTGTTCATAGAGATTCATGTGATATAACAGACGTAAATAGGATGTATTACTGTGCAGCTAAATTAATAACTGATAAAGTCTTACCACAAAAGCACAGGGCATTAAGGGAAAGGAAGGGGAGAAATCAAATGTCATCATGGAATTACTAAACAGAGAAAACTATAAATCAATTAAAATAAGACATTTCACTGTTAGAAGAGTATAGAAGAGGGAACAGATCAACAAAAATACTCAAAAAGATATTAAAACAGATCAGGCTCTATCTTGCAATATCGCAAGTAATAAACTAAAAATATCAGCACAGGCAGAAAAACTTAGAAGATATGCAGATAAATATAAAGAAAAAGTACAAAATAAGGAACTTCTTGATGACCCAAAAAAAGTTTTATAGAATACCGGGAAACAAAGCAAAGGAAATGAAACATCACCAAAAAAAGAAGAAATAGATACATTTTGGTCTATGAAGATCCTGTGGAACATAACAAAGATGCTAAATGGATGGAAATAAAAGAATGAACAAAGAAGTTCAAATGAACAGGAAATGAAATGGGATGAAGTAACAGCCAGAGAGAGAGAGAGTGAGACAAAGTTAAGAAAAGCTCCTAATTGGAAAACCCCAGACCTAGATGCAGTACCTAACTTCTGGGTAAAAGTATTAACATCTCTACATGAAGATTTAACCATGAGTAAAAACTACTTATATGCACACCCCAAACAGACACTGACATGATTAACAATAGAAAAAACTGTACTCCTACTTAAGGGCAAACCTGCAAGCGATCCTAAAAACTATAGACCAATAACTTGCCTTCCAGCAACATATAAAATATACACATATACACTGGAACTGATGCCAACAGAGTTTATAGTTATTTAGAAGAAAACTCAATCATGGCAATAGAACAAAAGGGTAACAAAAGAAAGTCATATGGAACAAAGGATCATTTCCTGTTAAAGTCATAATGGAGAACTGTAAAAGGGGGAAGAATCTAGGTATGGCATGGATAGACTACAAAAAAGCATTTGACAGTATCCCACATTCATGGATAAAAGAGTGTATAAAAATGTACAAGATATAACCTACACTGATCGATTATGTTACAACAACCATGAAAGAGTGGCAAACCACTTTGCCGTGAAGCCATGATAAAGGACAAATTATTATTCCAGGGATAAAAATTCAAAGGGAGATTCCCAGGATGACTCTTTGTCACCACTGCTTTTTTGTTTGCTCTTAACCCATCAAGATTTGTACTTAACAGATTAGGTCATGGCTACAGTTTGACTTCCAGAAAAAGTATAAAGAATTCTCATCTTCTTTTTGTGGATGATTTAAAACTGTATAGTTCATTAGATGAGGAATGGAAAGCATAACTGCAAATGAACAACACTTTTTCAGATGATAGAAGAATGTCATTTGGTCATGATAAATGTGCAAGGGCAACCTTTAAAGCAGGAGAGCTGCAGCACCAAGAAAACATCAGTTTGGGACAAGAATGTGATATAAACGAACTTGAGCAAGAGGGAGTGTATAAATATTTAGGATCTGATCAAGGATCAGTAATAAAATATGAACAAATGCAAATAAAACTTAGTAAGGAATATTTTAGAAGACTAAAATTAATACTGAAAACTGCACTGACATCTAGGAACAAAGTTCAAGCTATAAACCAATTTTCTTTTTCTGTCCTAACTTACAGTTTTGGAGTGACTGACTGGCCCCAAAAGGTGATGGATCAGTTGGACAGGAAATCAAGAAGGATACTTCATGCTTATCAAATGATTTTTAAGTTATTGTACACCAAGAGTATATATTCCCCATTCTGAAGGAGGTATGGACCTCCTCAAAATTGATTACATGTATAGAGTAGGACTGCATACACATCTGCTGACCTTACAAGATCCAAACATAAAATGAAAGTTTTAAAACATTAGGAAAATGAGTCTAATATGACTTCCCTGCTTAGCTTAGAAGAAGCATATCAGTGTCAAGTGGGAATGGAAATCAAAACAGAAGTAGATAAAAATCAGGCAGCAACTGAAAGTGTGAAAAAACAAAATAAGTCCATTGAACATGTGGGAGAAACAGACAAATGTAGGTTTGTAAAACAGAATTGGAAACAGTCACGCATCTTGTTGCTGGGTGTGATATACTAATAGCAGAAGGACTGTATACTGAAATGCATAATAATGTGGCAAGACTGCTGCACTGGGGATTGTGCAAACATTATAATACTGAAGTAGCTGAAAAACACTGGAAACATGAGCTACAAAGTATTATAGAAAATGATGACGTTTATATCACATGGGATCACCCATTACCAACAGTTTAAAAATAGATGTGAGAAAACAAGATGTAGCAGTCCATGAAAAGAAGACAACAATACCATTGTTCATTGAAATTACTACACCCAGTTACTACAGTGTCTTATGTACAAGGAGACACAGTCATAAAAATACCAGCAATTTCAGACAGAAACAAGGGCATTGTGGAATAAAGATACTCAGGCAATTTCAATAGTAGGTCTTATAAAAAAGAATTTACAATCATGCTTAGACATGTTACCAATGCATGTAATTCCATATGAATTGCAGAAGGAGTCATTACTGGGCACATTGCGGGTGCTGCAAAGAGCACTTCTGGCTAACATCAAAGATTGAAATGATACTAATTTCATGAACTTTAATCATGCTTTGACTTAGGAATGGGGTCCATTCCATTCCATTCCTAGTATTAGAAACCCAAAATGAGAAATTAAACAAAGGCAATGGTTAAAATTAGGGTCTGAGACAGAGTAGGATTGCATGCTGGACTGCATTTTGTTCTTCTTGTCCAGCGACTACCATTTTCTTGCACCTGTATTTGTCAGTCTTGGAGTCCTAAACTTTAATTAACCAGAGATGTTTGAAATGCAACTGTCCAAATTAAATTCAATATAGTGTGTCAAAAGCACTTATATTTTTTCAGTTGGCAACTCCCCTGCACCCTCAAGTAGCTTGCTGCACCCCGCATGTTCCCAAATACTAAAATATTCTAACCCTGAAGTTGAGGACCTTTGGGTTAAATGAAATATTTTTTTTGCTGAGGATCGCAGCCTTGGAGTTAGAATACAGGCAGGTGCGAGGAAGGTAAACCCTTACAAAAATTCATATACTTTTGATGCAGTTTCCTTAGGAATATTTTAAGAATATCATGATTCAGTAAGGTAGTTATGTTTCATAAAGTTATTTGGCAATGTTTAGTGCAATACTCCCTTAATCATTTCCCATATTTGTGTTGTTTGGTGTTACAGTTAAAACTGATGTTAAACACTGATTATCAGTTTTCACACATTTGATGGTGGGAAGTTAATTATAACTAGTGTATTCATAAAGCTTCTGTGCATTGTATGTGTGTGTGTCTGCATGCGTATGCATGGATATACACACACACACACACACACATATATATATATATATATATATATATATATATATATACATATATATACATATATATATGGTTCCCTATCAGAAGCCTGAAACACTATAAGCTTGAAAATCAAAATCCTGAAACCAAAAGCCTGAAAATTCAAAATCCCGAAAACCCAAAATCCTGAAACTCAAAATCCTGAAAACACAAAATGGACATACTGACATCATTGTGGCTTTGCTATTGTTAGCCCTGTGGTGTTAGGTCATGCGTTGGGTTCAGGTAAGTGTGCGGCTGGTTTTATGTTAGGGTTAGGCGGTTTAAGTGAGTTAGGTTAGGCAGGTTAGGCATGTATGCAATAGTGTCAAATATTGGGGTTAGGCGGTTTAAGTGAGTTAGGGTTAGGGCGCGGGTCAGGTGAGTGTGCGATAGTGACGGACCTTAGGGTTAGGGTTAGGGTCAGGGTCAGTCGGTAGATATTAGTGTCTTTATAGTGACATATTAGCATTATTTGTGTTTTCAGGATTTTGAGTTTCAGGATTTTGGGTTTTCGGGATTTTGAATTTTCAGGCTTTTGGTTTCAGGATTTTGATTTTCAAGCTTATAGTGTTTCATGTATATATATATATATATATCTAGCTATATATATATATATATATATATATATATATATATATATATATATATATATACATGCATGTGGATATGGTTGATAATAATTTTCAATATTTCTGTAATTACCTTTTTTCAAATGTCTTAGTAATTCAGTGGAGCTAAACTTGCAATGGTTTTAGAGCAAGCAGGCTCTTTTGTAATCCCTGCTATACTGCAAAAAGGATCATGATTTCAGGTATATTACGCCCATTAATTATCATTGTGAACATTATAAAAATCAACGAGTTAAACATTCCTGGCTATGTCTCAACATTATCCCATTACATAATTATTAGTCATACAGAACTGTAATCATCTCTACAACTAGCTTTATAGAAATTGTACTTTGTACTAAAAAGGTTCTTTGGTATTTGGTTCTAGCCAGAGTAAGGGCAAAGATATTAATGTGTTAAATGTCAGGTGCTGAGTTTAAACAGGTATCTTTACAGTGTTTGATGGTAAATGTATGAGCTGAAGAAAGTTATTACTATGACTCATTATCCAGAAATTACTTTAAAGCTTGACAGTACGTAATAAAGTATGTTTCTTTTAATTTTTATTGTTTTTGGCTCATACACCTACAAAGCATACTTTTCCATTTCACAGGCATTACTATGTAAAATTCTTTTTGCTTTTGTCATGTAGATATATTTTCTTTCTCTCCTTACAACCCTGTTATCCTTCTTTAGTGAGGGAGAGGTATCTAACTGGCATCTTGACTTTTGCCAGAAAATAATCTGACAAATTCAAACACTGTGTTTTAAAACATAGATTTTACAAAAAAACAAAGAATTATGTTTTCCAAGAAATGGTGACCTCAGAGATGAGTATTTTAAGTATCAGGTAGCAAAGGGTGTAGGGGCAGCCCACATCATAAAACATTTATTTTAGCAAATGTTCCTTTACCATCATCTGATCACAATTTTATGTATTTGTAGTTGAATGTTGGCTAATTCTTGACAGATCCTGTCTCATCATGCAGTCATAGTAATAACTATATATGATAAAGTAAGTTGATCTGCTAAAAATGAATATCTTTCCAATGACTAAAGTGATTTACTGATGTTTGAACACTTGCATTTACACCACAGCATGTGATGCATAATCTACCAAACAGTACTTTCCCCATCAGGGAACTTTTTTGGCTTTGTCTTCATACAGAAAAATACTTTTAAAATATGTTTTTTTTCCATACACTGACATCACTGAAGAAAAACAGGAAACTTTAACCTTAGTGGCATCAGTGTAGGAAAACTGTGAATCGCATCCCTAGACTTTAATGGGTACACCTCCTCTGATGCTCAAAGGCGCCCCATTAAAGTCTACGGAAGCACCATAGGTTATCCCAATATAATGTCACAGTAGAAAAACAGAATTTATTTCAGCCATGGTTTAATAAAAAGTTTATAATGCTTCTTATTTAAAAAAATTGCTCAAAAACATAAACAAGTACAAGTGGGAAACTACATTGCGGCAACAGACTCATCAAATGCCACAATGTATATAAAGCATTGTCAATTCACTGTAAGGAGCTGTACAAACTGAAAATACACTAATCATTTAATTCAACATGCATACGTAAAATTACAAAATAACTAGACAACCACAGATTAAAAGAGCAAAGCGGAATTAAATCAGATGTAGTTACATATTTACTCTTTGATGACCTTGTAATCTCCACTAGATATTTATTTTTAGGGCTAGGCTCAGAGCCTTAGTTCAATAGAGACTTGTTCAGAGTTTTAGGCATATGACAAAAAGAAAACATAGTATATAGTAAAACGCTCGCCCTTTGATAACTAAAGTCATGTTTATATGTATGCTTCTTGATTCTGTAAGATGTGAGATATTCAGAAACAAACAGACTGTAGTGTTCCATAAAATAGCAAGGTGAGCAGAGATCTACTGGTAGAAGGAGATTTCATAGGTTCATAGGTTCATAGGATGATACTAGGCTATTGGCCTGGAGGCCCTTATAAGCCTAGCCAAGAATTTCATCCGTGTTCCCTCAAAGTCAGCACCTGTTACCCCTGTCCAGCAGAGATACTGTTTCCATTCCAGTCATCCAGGTTCCTCTTAAAGAGGACTATAGAGGTACTCTGCTTGATATGGAGAGGGAGTCTATTCCATAGATGGGGGAGTCTTTGGGACACAAATCTATCCCACCAACAAGTTCTATTAATGTCACAGATCAAGTTAATGCCTTGCATGTGGGCTGCGCGAGTGGAATTTGACTTACGGATATGCAGCAACTCCATCAAGGCTGGGTCTGAGATGGCCTTGTATGCCAGACACAGGTCACCTTTGAGCAGTCTGTATGAGACTGAGTAGAGGAACAGGGCTTTTAGCCTATCTGTATAGGATAGGTGTTTGAGACCCTGGATTTTCCTGATCAGGAACCTATATGGTCTCTCCAGCTGCTGCATGTGCTTGGCAAGGTACATGTTGAAGGGGCATTGTACTTGATAACTGGTCTGATAAGGGAGGAGTACAAGGATGTTATGACCTCCTTGTTCCTGGATGAAATACCCTTATTTATGAGGTGGGCCATGTAGAAAGTCTTCCATACAACGGAGGCAACATGGTGGTCAAAAGTCAGGTTGCTATCAACCTGGGTGCCCAAATCCCTAGCGACTGATTGTGTGCTTAGTATGTTGTTATTAATGTGATAATTAGTGGGGATGCCATTTTACCCAAAGGGGATAATGATGCATTTCTTGGCATTCAGTTTGAGGCCATGCTTCTGGCACCAATCATTAGTTTGGGTAAGGCCCTCTTGGAAGATGTACACATCACTAGGGGAATTTAAGACAGCACCCAGCTTGCAGTCATCTGCAAACTTGGTCAGCCATAGACCACTGGTTTTGGCTTGCACCTCAGAAAAGTATATCCCAAACAGTAGTGGCCCCAAGACCGATCCTTGGAGTACAGTGCTTGTTACAGGCCTACTACTAGAGGTGGCTTCCCCTACTTCAACTGAGTGGGTTATATCAATGAGCCAGTTAGTTACCCATCTGGTAGTATATGGGTTGATGCCTAGCTGGGAGAGTTTATCTATTATGCCTGAGTGGGGAATAGTGTCAGAGGCTTTGCCTAGGTCAAGGTAGGCAGTGTGCACCTTCTTCCCTTCATCCATAGCTTTGATGACTGTTTCAAAGAAGTCAGCCAAGTTTAACAAGCATGATCTCCCTTTGACAAAACCAAACTGTGTGGGAGTCAAGCATTTGGAGGCTGCCAATGTCCTTGTTTATAAGGTCCATGATAATGCAGAGATACAAGTAGTTCAACCATGTTACCAGCGAAATAGCTCAGCATGCATTGTATGAAAATGTCAGCATATCGGCAAACAAATGAATATCAACATACTAATGAAAGCTATGCATATGCAAATCATGAAATCAAATATGGTGAAATGATTCAGAGGTATAAAGAATTAGTGCAATGGACAACAGCAATCATCTGTGATACACTCCAGGAGTTTCCATTGTACACAAGCTTCACTCCTGATGCTAGGAGCAGCACTAACATTAGCAGATGTGCTTCTGTTAGTTGCCCCCCTTCAGAGTCATTGTCTGCCGTGTTGTGCATTATCACCCTCCATATTATGGACAGATTTGACAGTGGCTAGCATGCCATTCACCCTTGGTCAGGACACTAACTGCCACTCTGTGGACAGAGACATCATATGGAAGTTAATAGTACATGCCACCTTCATATGGAATCAAGGGAGATACATATAATGCCTATCCTAATGAGCATGAAGGTTTGGGTAACATTAGCCATCCTCGCTAAGGGAACCCCTCAGGATCCAACAGGGCACATTAGGAGTTTTGGAGGCACTGGCTTTGTGAATCTTACAACAGTTCCTTGACACAATGCCACAACCAATGGAGAAACATATTTGGTTTCCATGGGCAGTAGAGAAGGGTACTACCACTGACAGGAATGTTGTGATGTAGCCCATTTCCCTCACTTCCTGGGGGCTGTTGCTTGCACACAGATTGCAATCAAAGCCACGTCTGTTCAACAGGTTGTTCATAGGTTCATAGGTAGGTACTAGGCTATCTGCCCTAGGGCATTTGTAAGCCTAGCCAGAATGTGTTGGCTTTCGCCTCCCTTTTAGACTAGATTCCTGAGCCTCTGTCTAGCAGGGCCATAGAAGTGATCCCAGGAGTAAATTTACGTTTCCCATCCACTCATCAAGAGTTCTCTTGAAGAGGGTCAGTGAGGGACTCTGCCTAACATGGACTGGGATTCTATTCCAGAGCGAGGGAAGCCTATGAATCTATCCCTCCAGCATGTCCTATTTATTGTTGTGTTAAGGTTTAAATCCCTGGAGCATGTAGCTCTAATGGATTTGGTTTTCTTGAGGTGGAGCATGTCCAACAATTCCAGGTTAGACATGGCCTTGTATGTCAGGCAGAGATCGCCTCTGAGTAGGCGGTAAGCAACTGAGTAGAGCTGGAGTTTCTTTAGTCGAGCTGCATAGGGCATCTGTTTGAGGCCCACAATCCTCTTGTTGAGGTATTTTTGAGGTCTCTCCAGCTGTTGCAGGTGTCGGGTAAGGTACATCCTAAATGGGGCATTGTACTCAATTATGGACCTGATGAGTGATGGGTAGAGGGGCACTATGACCTCTCTTGATCTAGATGTGAACCCTTTTGTGATTAGGTGAGCTATATAGAAGGTTTTTCTAACCACTTTGGCAATGTGATTGTCAAAGGAGAGGTTATTATCTACTTGGGTCCCCAGATCCCTAATTACTTCTTCCTTACTTAGTGGATTACCTCCTATGTGGTAGTTTGTGGGCACTTTGTTTTTCCCAAAGGGGATGACTATGCACTTTTTGGCATTTAGCTTGAGGCCATGGTTCTGACACCAAGTATCCGTTTTCATAAGGCCCTTCTGGAGGATGCTTGTGTCAGCCGGTGAGTCGATTATGGCTCCCAGTTTGCAATCATCTGTGAACTTGGTAAGCCACAGTCCTCCCGTGTTTGACTGTACCTCAGAGAAGTATATACCGAACAAGAGGGGTCCCAGGACTGAGCCCTGTGGGACGCCACTTGTAACCAGTTTAGAGTCGGACATGGCACCCACGACTCTGACCATGTGAGTTCTATCCCTGAGCCAGTTTGCAACCCATCTTGTGACATATGGGTTAATATTTAAGCTGGTAAGCTTATTTATGATGCCAGAGTTGGGTATTGTGTCAAAGGCCTTTGCAAGGTCCAGGTAGGCTGTGTGAACTACCTTTCCCGCATCTATGGCTTTGGTTACTATTTTGAAGAAGTCAACTAGGTTTAAGAGGCAAGATCTGCCTTTAACAAAGCTGAATTGGGTAGGGTCCAGTGTTTGGAGGTTCCCAATGACTTTGTTTATGAGATCCATGATGATGCGCTCCATAGCCTTGCAGACCAGGCTAGTCAGGCTTATAGGACGATAGTTCCCGGGATCCGTTGTGGCGCCACCTTTGTGGAGCAGGATCACTGTTGCTGTACGCCATTCTTTGGGTACATAACCTATGGTAAGGCTGAGTTGGAACAGTGAATTTATGTGAGGGTTTAGTTAATTTTGGAGCACTGTGTAAGACGCAGCCTGGGATACCATCCAGTTGCATTGATGCTGTGTTTTTTACTTTGGAGAGGGCTGCTTTCCCCTGTGTGTCTGTGATGTCTGGGAGACTGCACTCTTCTGGGATAGACACTGGCCCTTTTGGGGGGGAGGGGGGGTAAAGTTTGCACTGAACCTGTCCGCCAGGATGTTGGCAATGTCAGTGAGTTCAGTGTATTTTGTGCCATTTTGCACCAGCTCAGAGCAGATCTGAGAGTTGCCACCCAGATTCTTGACATAGCTAAAGAATGCCTTGTGATTATCTTTAGAGTCTTTGGCAATTTTTCTTTCAAAGCTAACCTTTGATGATTTTATGAGGGATCGAAGTTTCTTGCTAGTACTGATCAGGGATGCCTTCCCTTTCTGGGATTTTGCCTTATCATGTAATAGTTTCCTCCTTCTGTTGTATAGCTTATTTATGGCCGGGGTCCACCAGACTGGTCTCCTGTTTTTGGAGCTGTGAGTCTTGGTTTTACTTGGGATGGCACAATCCATGCATTCCTGTAGGTGCTTATAGAGTGCATTTGTAAAGGATTCTGTGGTTTGGGTAGCATTTTCCATTAGCCCGGGGGCTTTGAAACTTTCCACGTCGGTCTTGAGAAGTGTGAAGTTTGCTTTTGAGAAATTTTTCACAGTGGTTTCCTTGGCTGGGGGTGGGGTCGGGATGTGGATGTCCATTGTGATTAGTTTATGGTCTGATCTTACCAACAAGGGATTTACCTCGGGGGTGGAACTTTGAGCCCCCATGTTGGTGATGACCAAGTCCAATATGTTGTCCCCTCTTGTGGGAGTGATGACAAGTTGTTCCATGGCATTTGAGTTTATAAACTCCAGGAAGCATTGGGCGAAAGAGTTGGGACTTGAGTAGTTTTCCCAGTCAATGATTGGGTAGTTGAAATCCCCAATATCACGGTGGTTAGTGAGACCTTCATATTCTCCAATGTTCTCAGGAATGCCGAGTGGGGGTCCTGAGACAAGGTGGGTGATCTGTAGCAGGCTACAAACTGAAAAGCAGTTTTACCTACTGTTAGTTGCACATGGATGGTTTCCACTGCCTCGTGCAGTACCACTAACCTGGAGGTGTGTGTATCCTTGATGAAAATGGATACTCCCCCGCCTTTAGTATTTCAGTCTGAGTTCTGGGGCCAAAAAGAATGGTATGAGTTGAATCCTGGTAGTGCTGGGGTGCTGTCTGGGGCCTTGAACCAGGTTTCTGTTACTGACAGATATCGATTTTCTCCATACTGAGAAGTGCCTCAAGTGCATGCATCTTGAGGTTTAGACTTCTGGCGCTGAGTAGCATTACCCTAAGTTTTTTGTTTCTGGAATTGTCTATGGAGGTGGGTTTGTCTATTGAGCCTTGCCTAAAAAAGGCACTATGGGGGTGGCAAGAGCCTTAGCCAGTATTCGAAAGCCTAAGGGTGACAGGTGCAAGCCGTCCCTGGCGAAGCAACGTGGCTTGTCGAGCATGTCATCCCAGGCTGACAGACACTGGATCCCCTTTGAATGACACCAGTAGCTTAGCCAATTGTTAAAATTGATAATTTTGTCTTTATACTGTGGCATCATTCTTGGTGAGGGCAAGATGCTACTCAGGGTCAGGGTCATACTGACCTGGGCTACATGATCAGAGAGCTCCTCTATGTCTCTTTTCATGTAGTCCAGGGAGGTATGTCTCAGGTCATTCACACTAACATGGACAATGACAGTCATATTTGTACCTGCTCTGGAGTGACCTGAGTGCTTGTGTTATGTGACGGAGCCTGGCACCCAACAGGCAGTTTACAGTGACCTTCTCCTTGTTCAGTCTGGTGAGTGGGACGTCAGTGTGCCTGGCAATAGAGTCTCCAATTACTAGTGTATTAGGTGTGTTATTTAGCCTTAGGGGCTGCGACCGCATGGCACACTGACTTTGTGAAGTATGTGATACGTTGTTGTGGGGTAGCGGTTGCTTGGATGTCTGCTTTGGAGGTCTCTGTTGCTTTGGCAGATTTTTATTTAGAGCCTCTGAGTATGTTTTTGTGAGTTTATGTGTCTTGTTTGCTGGTGCGATTGGTCTATGTGAGACTGGTTGTGTGGTGCGAGTGGTTATCTTCTCCTCCTGACTGACTATGCCAGTCTTGGGTTGAGAGAGCTCGGCCTCCAGTTTGGCTGTATAGTTGCATCTCTCACATATATTTGAGTTTGTTGGAAGGAGGAGAGGGTTGTCTGTGTACATAATTGTAACACTGCCTCAAGATTCCCAGATTCATCAGCTGGACTGGAGAGTATACCTGAAACTGCGCTTTGGACATGCCTGGATAGTTTAAAGAACTGATTTATTGATTGTCTGGAATGGACGAATAGGGAGCCTTGTAGTGCTAAAGTTTGTTAGTGCTTACTGAGAAATTTGAGCAAGTGCCGGGCTGTAGAATGAAGGTTGAGTGCTTATTTTGAGAGTTTGACTAGTTCTAAGGGAAAAATTGAAGAGCAGACTTTGTGGAGCCGGGAATAGTTTAAAACTGCTTAAACAACGCTGCGAGACATTGTGCAATGTGCAAAATCATGCAAAACCGCCCAAATGTGGGTTTTAAGGCAGGGAACTTGAAAGAGATAGGAATTAGCCCAAAACGGCCAGTAAGCTACTAGTTGCTGGGCTGAGACGACTCCTCCAGGGACAGATAGGCTGCTCAAAGCTCCCCACTCTCACTGGTGAACAGAGAAGCTTCCTCCTATCCATCATCTACAAGAGCTTTAACACCATCAGTTATCAGGTGGTATGCAATGTTCAAGGTATTATAATGTATTGCGCATCATCAAGGTAAATCCCATGATTCCGACACCTAGCACGTGTCTGTTATACCAGTGTTTAATGTGAAGTTACTTTTCACAGGGTTGTATAATTGGTAGGTGCAGACACTACCAGCTACAGAGTCCTGAATATATGTTGTTCCCATGCATGTAAGTAGCAGGCTACTCATAATGGTTTCCACTATTGTGTGTTGTAGGTGATGCTGGATGCTAAACCCATCTGTAATACCCAGACCATGGCAGATATGGCTTATGACTCCACATTGTCACATATATGGAACAAGCTTCTGAGCTTGAATACATCAGAGACCTGCACTAAAATATGTGTGGCCTGCACTATGCCACACAATATGGTGGTATAAAAGCAGATATAATGTGAGTACTTTAAAATATTGTCTGGCAGATCTGTGCTAGTAGTAGTGGATGAGTTAAGTGAAGAGATGTAGGAGGAACCAGATGCAGTGGTACCCCATCTGAGGCAGACATGGGTAGAATACATCTCCCAGGCCCAAACTTACACTTATCAAGGGTATCAGAACTTGTCAAGGTTTGGGATGCATGGATAGGCTTAAAAAGGCCCTTGTGGTCATTATCCTAGTAAACACCTATGAACCATTGATGACCCATGTCACTGTGTCACACCACACCTATGTACATGTTGATGACTGCAATCTGCCCACCCGTCTGGCCTGTGTAGCTAAGTTAATGTCTGATGCACGGTGTGGCCAATCAATGTACTCTACTCTACTTCACAGCCTTATGAGTAAATGCAGACATTAGTTTAATTTTGTACTGTCCATGTCATGGGCCATAGCTGTGGACCAGACACTGCCTCTTTGTCACTGCTGCTATGTATTGTATCCATGTCTGCCTCACATGGGGTACCACTGCATCTGGTTTCTCCTACATCTCTTCACTTAAATCATCCATTACACCTATCAAGTGCATTTGTTTAAGTGGCTATATAGGGTGTGATTCCCACCACTGCTACCAATATGTGATGGCCACCAATATGTGTCATCCCTATGCTAAGCCAGTAATCAAGGAGCCTGAGGCCTCATTACTGACACTGGAGAGGGATGTGCACTTGGAATACGAATGAATACACTCAGTATTTCCAGATACAGACCTCTCTGCATCAAGTACAATTTCCCTTAAGAGCACACAGGGAACACACTCAGCCCAGTGTCTGTATAGCTCTATATCTGTCTCCCTTCAGGTCCACAACAAGACTCCCCACTGGCACATCTGTAGGTTAGGTCCCTAGCCGAGTGTCCAAGCCAAGTCTTCCAGCACCCTCTCTGTAAACCCAGCACCTCATCTCCCTGCCCAAAGCAGCTGACACACACACTCCTTAAGATTTAATTTTCACACAGATACAGACACACACATACACACACACACATGCACACACACACACACACACACACACACACACACACACACACACACACACACACACACACACCTGGGAAAGGTTGGCACAAACTACCCGCTCTGCCAACTATGCCCAGACTATAAGGTAGTTATCACTGCCACCAATCAGTTACTACAAGGCTCTTAAAAGGGCATCCAATTATATTGAGTAATATTAATGCTAATACAAATGGTAGTAGCTCACCAAGATGGCTAGGCCTTCTGGAGTGGCCCACACAGTATCACCAAAAAAGTATAAGCTCTCTCCAAGGTTAGATACGTTCTACAAGGAGCAGCCACAATAAAAGTTTTAAAAATATTTAATAATAAATTATAAAAGTACAAGAAAATGCTGAATATATATACTGACAGTAAACCACAGGGTTCAGATCACAGGAAATATTGAAAAGAACTTTGAAGGACAGACTCAGACAAATAAAGAAAAACAATATCTGAATGAAGTTTCACTATATTCCTGAATGAATCTAAAATAATTACTGCTCCTTAGTTGAGTTACTACCACAAGACAAGATGCTGTGGGTAAGGGTCTTTCTAGTTAGGCTTCCAAAACAGAATACTCAATACTCTGAGACTTTTCTTTGTAATATATAAAATATAATTTCCAAGAGGGCTGGCAGAATGACCTCATCTGGTCATCTAACTCTAGGGTCTCACAGTATTCCCCCTTGAAGCTGACACAGGCAGGTTAGCACAGATGGCACAATACACATCCACATGTTTATGGCAGTGTTTGTGGCCTCCCCTGTTTTCACTTCCCCAGACCTAACACCTCCAGTCCTATTTAGCACTGTGGGGTGCCTTTTAATGATTTAACAGCTCATTGACAGTTCCCTTATTTTTCTTAAAGTTAACCTCTGCTGTGCCAGTATCCTCTATTAAAACATATCCATTTAATTCAGCTACAATAATACATGTACACTTCTCTTCATTTCAGCAGGGTGCACTGTTGATACATCTCAACACAAGCAAAGCTCACAAATATATTTTCAGCACAAGCATCTGTACAAAATCAGTTTGATATATAAAGGACATAATGTTCTTTACAAAACTTCTGCTGGCTATGCTGGGACTTGCCCATATCATCATAGGATCATAGGATTATAGGAAGTTACTAGGCTATTGACCCTGAGGCCCTTACAAGCCTAGCCAAGAATTTAGCCCATGTTCCGCCAAGTCAGCACCCTATGCCACTGTCCAGCAGGGATACAGGTATAATCCCTGGGGTGTATTTTTTGTTCCCCATCCAGTTGTCCAGGTTGCACTTAAAAAGGGTTAATGAGGTACTCTGCTTGAAGTGGAAAGGAAGTCTGTTCCACAAAAGGGGGAGTCTCTGGGACACAAATCTGTCCCACCAATAAGTCCTATTGATGTCACAGACCAGGTTGAGGTCTCGCATGTGGGTTAGTTGAGTGGAGCTTGACTTGTGGATATGCAGCAGTCACATCAAGGTGGGATCTGAGATTGCTTTGTATTCCAGACAGAGGTCACCTCTGAAGAGTCTGTAGTAGACTGAGTAGAGGGACAGGGTCTTTAGCCTATCTGTGTAGGGTAGATGTTTGAGGCTCTAGAATCTCCTAGTGAGCTACCTCTGTGGTCTCTCAAGTTGCTGCATGTGCTTTGTGAGTAACATGCAGAAAGGGGTATTGTACTCAATAATGGGTCTTATAAGGAAAGAATGCAGGAAAGTTATGACCACCTTGTCCCTGGATGAGATACCCTTACTAATGAGGTGGGCCATGTAGAAAGCTTTCCTTACAATGGAGGCAATATGTTGGTCAAAAGTCAGTTTGTTATCAACCTGGGTGACCAAGTCCCTCACAACTGATTGCGTGCTTAGGACCTTATTATCAATGTGATGATTTGTGGGGACATCACTCTCCCCAAAGGGGATGATGATTCTTTCTTTGGCATTCAGTTTGAGGTCAGGTTTCTAGCACCAGTCATTTGTTTGGGTGAGACCCTCTTGGAGGATGTTCACATCACTAGGGGAATTGATGACAGCACCCAGCTTGCAGTCATCTGCAAACTTGGTCAACCATAGCCCACTAGTTTTGGCCTGCACATCAGAAAAGTATATCCCAAACATCAGAGGCCCAAGACTGATCCTTGGGGTACACCACTTGTTACGGGTCTACTGCTTGAGGTGGCTTCCCCTATTTTGACTAGGTGGGTTCTATCAGTGAGCCAGTTTGCTACCCATCTGGTAACATATGAATTGATGCCTGGTTGAGAGAATTTATCTTTTATACCTGCATAGGGAATATTACCGAAGACTTTGGCCAGGTCAAGGTAGGTGGTGTGAACTATCTCTCCCTTGTCCATGACCTTGGTGACTGTATCAAAGAAGTCGACCAAATTTAACAGGCATGACCTCCCCTTGACAAAGCCAAACTGTGTGGGATCGAGTGTCTGGAGATTGCCAATGTCCTTGTTAATATGGTCCATGATAATCCTCTCTATGGTCTTGCAGTTCAGGCTAGTTAGGCTGATGGGTCTATAATTTCATGGATTGATGGCTATCCACCTTTGTGCAAGGGAATGACAGTGGCTGTCCTCCACTCAGCTGAGATGAAGCTGGTACTCAGGCTTTGGTTGAATAGGGTGCCTAATGGCGCTGCAAGTTCCTGCCTGAGTTCATGTAGGATGCAGGCTGGGATGTTATCGGGTCCCATGGAGGCTGTATTTTTTGCCTTTGAGAGCTCCCTAGAGATAAGGGGAAGGGGACAGGTACTGGGGATGTCCTGTTTAACTGGTGGGGGGACAGAGGGGTGACGTTTTCACTGAACCTGTCTGCTAGCAGGTTGGCTATATCTACAGCATTTGCATATGTGGTGTCCTTGACCATCAGTTCTGAGCAGATCTGGGTGCTCCCCTTAAGATTGTGGACATATGTGAAGAAGGCCTTATGATTGTCTTTAGTAGATATGGCCAGTTTGTACTTGAAGTTTGCTTGGGAGGATTTCACTAATGCTCTTATTTGCTTGTTAAGTCTAAGGAGAGATTGCTTCCAGTTAGGCACCTGCTCCTTTCTGATCCTGGACAGCAATTTTTTCATTTTATTGTAGAGTTTATGTATTGCAGATGTCCACCAGACAGATTTACTCTTCCTTGAAGAAGAGGATTTTGTCCTGTTTGGTATTTCTGATTCCATGCAGCTATATAAATGCTATAGCACTTTGGTGTAGGTGTGAACATATGTGGCAGTTCCCTCAGGAGGTTGTAATCAGTTTTGGAGAAGTTTTTTGGTTGCCCCTGGCTGGGGGGGGGGGGGGGGGGCTGGGGAGATGGTGACTTTGAAAGCGACCGCTTTGTGGTTGGATCTTACCAGGGATGATGACACTGTAGGGATGCTGCAGTGGTTACTTACGTGGGTTAATACCAAGTCCAAGATATTTTCACCTCTTGTGAGGTGTCGACCAAGTGGCCCAAGGAATTTGCATTGACAAAATCAAGGAATCTCTGGGCATTTGTGTTTTGGCATGAGTATTTCTTCCTATCTATGATTGGATAGTTAAAGTTGCCCACGATCAGGGTAAAGGGTTGAATCTTGATAGATTGTGCAATTGTGTATTCCTCTGCATAGGGGACATTGTTGTCTATGTTGGTAGGGGCTTTGAAGCTTTTTATGCCATCTCTTAGTAGGCAATAATTAGCTTTGGAAACATTTTTTAATTTTCTTACTCCTGAGGGGAGATAGATTTATGGTCAGACCTTATCTGGGGGCAACACAGAGAGGGTAGTGCAGTGGCCTCCCATGTTGGTGAGCACTAGGTCCAGTACATTTGATCCCCTTGTGGGGGTGTGGACCAACTTTTCCAGGGCATTTGAATTAACGAAGTCCAGGAACCTCATAGCATCATGTTTGTGCTTGTGTAGGTTGCCCCATCGATGGAAGGATAGTTGAAATCTCCCATGACCAAGGTGTTAGGCTGTATGCTGAGCAACTCAAGCATGTCCAGGTAGGCAGTGTGTTTCTCCTGGTTCAAGGTGGGGAACCTGTAGCTAGCGATGATGTGGAAGGGTATTTTCACTATAGTTAATTGGGCCTGGAGTAGCTCAAGGGAGTCATACTGTAACAGTCTCAAAGTGTATTTGGATTTAATGAAGATGGAAACACTTCTCCCTTCAATTTTTTCACACAAAATTTGGGGTCTGAGCATATGAAAGGCATTGTAGCCTTATACAGCCAGGATGCTCTCAGCGGTCTTGAACCAAGTCTCTGTGACTGCACAAATGTCAGCATCTCCTAGTGTGAGGAGTGCTTCCAGGGAGTGGAGTTTACTGTTTAGGCTCCTAGCATTAAAAGGTATGACCCTGAGTTTGTCTGTAGCAGTTTTCTCTACAGCAGAAATGTTGTTGTTTTGACTTTGCATAAAAAGACACTATGGAGGAGGCAAGCGTCTTTGACAGCATCCAAAAGTCTTGAGAAGACAGGTGAAGGCCATCTCTGGCAAAGTAGCGTGGAATGTCAACCATGTCCTCCCAAGCAGACAGATACTGATCCCCCTGGAGTGACACCAAAAGGTAAGACAATTATTAATCAATCATTTTTTGTCTGTATTTTGGCATCATCCCTAGGGAAAGTAGAATGTTGCTTAGGGCTAGAGACATACCTGCCTGGTAGACATAATCTGAGAGTTCATACATGTCTCTCTTCACATAGTCCAGAGAGGTATGCCTCAAGTTATTCACACCAACATGTTCTATGAGGGAGTCATAACATTAACTGTTGCTGAGTAACTTGAGTGCATGCATGATTTGACATATCCTGGCACCTGATAGGCAGCTGACCGTGACCTTTTCCTTGTTTAAACCTGTTGAGGGGATCATCCATTTGTTTCACTATTGAGTTGCCTATAACCACTACATTTGGTTTTGAGGTGTTTTGCCTTATGGGCTTAGATGTTGAGACACTGATATGTGTGTTGTAATGTGTGGTGGTGGATTCTGTTTGTGAGCCTGTGTGTGTATGTTGTTTGGACTTGGGAGGTCTCTGGTCTTTTGGTAGGATCTTAGTAAGTACCTCCGCGTATGTTGTTTTGGGTCCCTATCAGCATCTCGAATGTTGAATATCGAATTTGATATTGTCGCATTGAGAATGCCGAAAGGGCAGAAGATTGAATGGGTAAACGGAAATCTCCATAAGGGGAGATTTCCGTTTACCTCAATGTACTGCGGTTTCACAGTTGGCATATTTGAGTAGCAGGGGTGTGTGTGGCACAGCCCCCCATGTGGGGGGTGCAGAGGGGTTTGCCCCCCTGCCTACACCCTTTAGTTTTTTGGGGGAGGGGGTTATTTTTTTATCGGCATTCGAAAATGTAATAGGTCGATCATTTCAGTTCGACAGCTAGTGATTCAACCTATTACATTTTCGAAATGCTGATATTGACCTGTTGGTTTATGTGTCTTGACCTTCTCTTGTGTTGTAGAGAAAATGTGTGAGCTGACAACCTGTTGTATGTCTAGTTTGTTGTTTTGTGAGAGGACTGATTTCAATTTCATGGTATAGTTACATCTCTCAGATATTGTATTTGTCTGCTTTAAGAGCAAGTGGTTGTCAGTATACATGAGGCAATTGCTGCACTGCCACAGGATGCCCATGTTAATCAGGTTTGCTGGAGAAATGGTGGGAAACACTCCATCCATTAGGGCATTGTAGTAGTTGTAGTGACTAATGGGAAATGGGCTAGATTGATTTGCTTGTTAGACTAGCAAATGGTGGTTATTCTGAGGAAGGCTAAGGGTGGAAGACTGCATCCACTCCTCAGAATGCGCAGCTGAGTTGCTCGTAGGACAGTAATGCACAGCTGTGTTGCACACAGAGGGGCTGTGGAGCTAAGGATGGCTTAGTAGCAGATATCAAGGGATAATTTAAGTTACTAATTATTTGTGTCTATACACTGCCAAACCACATTGCACAGTGTGCAGCTATGCACAAATTTAGTGATTAAATAGCAGCCAGGTAAAACTGTACTAATACAAACTACCCAATGGTAGAGCCCAAAACTGAGCCTTATTCCAACAATCCCCAAGTCAGAGGGATCCTGTGCGACACACTTCTGCCAAAAAGGGTACAGGAAGGCCTTCCTAATGTAGCATAGCTGGATTTTAGTGCTCACTTTCTTTCAAACAGCCTAGATTCCACAGATCTGAATCTAGTGTACAATAAGGATATACAAAGTACTAGACACAAAGTGCAGAACAAAACAGTCAAAGCAGCTACACAGCAAAAAAATGAATCAGCAAAACAGTAAAATACAGTTCAACAAGTGCAAAGCAAGCTTAAATAACACTTACTTTTCATTGTTCAAAGAAGATGCTTTGGATATAGATTGGATTTACTCCAGTTTTCTGGCTAGGTCGCCAAACTCAGATTAGCTCTGCCAAACTGACGGCAAATCTGTGCCAACAGAGTGCTTAAATAGCAGTGAAATAAAACAGTTCTAATACAAACTAGCCAATGGTAGAGCCCAAAACTGAGCCCTATTCCAACAATCCCCAACTCAAGATGTGTGCTGTGCTGCACGCTTCGGCCACAAGGGTGCAGGCGGGCCTTCCTAATGCAGGATGACTGTTTTTTAGTGCTCAAACTCTTTCAAACAGCCTAGATTCCAGAGATCTGAATCTAGTCTATGTTAAGGATATACAAAGTACTAGGATGAGAAGTGCAGAACAAAACAGTCAGAGCAGCTACACAGCAAAAAAAATGAAGCAGCAAAACAAAAAAATACAGTTCAACAAGAGCAAAACAAGCTTAAGTAATACTTATTTTTTGTTGTTCACATAGGTGATGCACTCAATAGGTCAACTGGGATACAGATTACATGAAACTGCAGGACCAAAGAGCCGGTGACCTAGTGGAGTTTCTCCATAGGGAAGCTGGAAAGTATCAGCCGTGATCATAAAAGTGCCTATACCCAGGGTAAGAGGCATAGCCAGATGTGACAGTAATATAGTCTCTGGAACATTATGTGCCTTATATATACACCCACCATGAGACCTCCAACTGTCTAATCAATATAAAATGGTCTGTTGCCATGGGTATGAACTTTCCCGCTATATCTCTTACCAGCTTAGTGTATATGGGCATCCTGAGGCAATGTAGAAATTGCCTCATGTTTATGGACAACCAGTTAATTCTCAAACAAACTGATATGGTATGTGGGAGATGTATTTATACAATGTTACTGGAGGCAAATCTCACATACAAGTACTCCTAATGTCAGTAATGTCGTCAGTAGTACACACTCTGCATCCATCACACGCACAATTCAAAGCAGACATAAATACCCACATATGCTGAGGCACTTAAATGTAACCGTCCTAAACCCCAAAGGACTGCTAGATAAAGCACACAACAAATTCCCTCAGCATCCCTGAATGCACTCTTTCAAAACAATATCCACATCAACACATAGAGCCACATCTCATGGAGCCTCTACTTCTAAGCCCATAAAGCAAGCCACCACAGAATCCAACATTATGGTCATTGGAGACTCCATTGTGAAACACACTGA
Source organism: Protopterus annectens (assembly GCF_019279795.1). Lineage (NCBI taxonomy): Eukaryota > Metazoa > Chordata > Ceratodontiformes > Protopteridae > Protopterus > Protopterus annectens. Next base: position 1,218,464,786 of record NC_056747.1, on the reverse strand, counting down.
TGCCTCACTCACCAGGCTGAGTAAGGAGAAAGTCACAGTCAGTTGCTTATCTGGGAGTAGGCTCCACCACGTTATGCACACTCTCAGGTCATTAGACCACAAGTACCAGTATGGTTCAGTTATAGTCTATGTGGGTGTAAATCACCTGAGACATACCTCCCTAGACTGTATGAAGAGAGACATCATGGAGCTCTCAGAATGTGTGTCCCAGACTGGTATGAGCCTAGCATTGAGCAGCATTTTACCTTCTCTTAGGATGATGCCACAATACAAACAAACGATGGCTGACTATAATAATTGGTTTAGTTTCTGGTATCATTCTAAGGTGGTGCAGTATTCATCAGCATGGAAGGAGATGGTCAACAGACCATGCTGCTTTGTCAGGGTTGGTCTGTACCTCTCCCCTTTAGGCTATCAAGTATTAGCTAAAACATTGTCTTCCCCATACTGCCTTTTTTAGGCAAGACCAAACTAAAAGGACTTCTGACATAGCAAATTAATCATAAAGGTATTACTGTAAAATAAATATACCTCAAGGCTGGTCAAACAGGACAATGCACTTGAGCTTCTCCATGTTCAAATCACCATAGGAAAAATCCAATACCAGTTCCTTGCAAGTTATAGATCCCCCTCTATGACCCAGGAAACCTATACCATGTATTTAAACTCATTGGAACCACTCACCATCCAACCCAATACCATAGTCATGGGCAGCTTTAATTACCATACCATTAACTGGGAATTCTACATGACATCAAATGTGCAGGCACAGAGATTCCAGGATTTTGTAAATATAAACTCCCTGGACCAGATTGTCAATACACTAGCTAGGGGAGCAACCATACTGGATCTGGTCGTCACTAATATGGGATATTGCTGCACACCCCCCTAGTGTAATGTCTTCTCTGATAAACTGAGACCACAAAATGGTCTCCTTTGAAGTAAAAATAAAACCTGTATCCCCTGCTAACCCTTGAATATTCATGAACTACTCTAAGGCTAACGTGCTGCTATTAAGTGATAACCTCACAAAATTCCAAGCCCTCATAAACCCTGAGAACACTACTCCCTATGCAGAACTGTTCACAGAAATCCTATACAAGCATGTTAATAGCTGTATAGAGGCAGCTGTACCAACCAGGAAGAAGTACAGATCTAACTCAAAAAACAAGCCACCCTGGTGGAATCACAAAATCAAATGGCTGTATAACAGGAGGAAGAAAATCATGGCAAAAATTAGGAGGTGCAGCACCCAGCAGGATAAAATCACTCTCATCAAACTAAACAAAACTCAGAGGACAAATAAACTGTACCAAACCCAAATTTGAGGTAAATTTGTCCTCCCAGGTCAAGGACAACCACAAGGCATTCTTAAGCTGTGTTTGCAACCTCAAAGGCAATATACAGCTGTGTGCAGAGCTCATTGTAAATGGAGCAACCTATAATGAGCCAGAAGCTGTAGCAAACTACTGGCCAACAAATTCAGTTCCAACTTTACCTCTGTCTCCCCCTCAACCTTCCCTCAGGAAATACCATCAATTATAACTCCCCTGCTATCACTAGGGAACAGGTCCTTAATGTTCTCTCTAAGGCCAAGAACACTGCATGAATGGGCCTACACAATATCCCAGGATGCCTTCTAAATAGCATGAAACATGGCGTATCTGGCCCTCTGGAATTTCTATTTAACTCTAGCCTCCAAATAGGCATCATGAATCATGAATGGACAACAGCAATAATCATCCCTCTGCATAAAGGTGGGCCATCTAAAGACCCTAGAAACTACAGACCAATTAGTCTCACTAGTCTCATATACAAAGCTTGGAAATAATTATCAAGAAATGATAAATAATGATATAGTAAACCTCCAGATACTGCACCTAATCCAGTTTGGTTTTGTCAAGTGCAGGTCATGCCTACCCAACTTGGTGGACTTCTTTGAGAAAGTCACCAATGCAATGGATGAGGACAAAATGGTCCATACTGCCTACCTTGACCTGGATAAGGCATTTGACATAATACCCCACTTGGGCATTTTTAAAAAACTCAGGAGGTTAGTTACAAGCCCTTATTTCACCTGGTGGATTTCCAACTGCCTTACAGAGGACCCAGGAAGTTAGAATTGGGGAGTCCACCTCTACAAAGAGGCAAGTCACAAGTAGAGTCCTGCAAGGGATCAGCTCTGCGACTGCTCCTTTTTGGCATTTTCTTCTCTGAAGTCAAGGCCAATGTCAATGGCCTCTGGTTGACTAAATTTTCAGATGTTTACAAATTAGTAGCTGTCATTGAATCTGACGTCACGCTAACACAAATGTTCTCCAGGAAAGGCTGACACAGACAAACAAATGGTGTCAGAGCCATTGACAAAAACTAAATGCCAAGAAATTAACAATAGTATCCTTCAGGAAGTCATCCACCTCTTAGAGGTGACTCAGCAGTCAGGGACTTAGGGACACACATAGACAGTAATCTAGCCTTTGACCATCACGTGTCTACAGTAGTGAGGAAATCATTCTATGTTGTGCAACTTATAAACAAAATTATGGCATCTAGATCCAAGAAAGTCATTTATCCACTGTATTTGGCATTCATCAGACCTGTCATTTCGTACAGTTCCCCCTTTGGTATGTACCTAACCAGGCATATCCAACAACTGGAACGTCCTCACCAAAAGGGTACAGTATATAAGTAACATGTCTTATGCAGACCACCTCAAGGTCCTATTCCTGTATTCTGTCTCTTACAGGCTGTTGAGGAGAGATCTATGCCTGGCATAAATGGCATTGCTAGATCCTACTCTGATGGTCCTCCTGAATATCCACAAAACAAACAGCACCAGAATTACCCATTCTACCATTGCTAGACTCTCCTTGTGTTCTGACTGAGAGTGCTTCTCAAACAATCTGGAAATAGAGCTGATAAGTATATTTTTTGGCACTTTTTAACTGTTCAGAGTTCTGCACTGTCTTAATTTTTGCTTGACTGAATTATTTATATATTTGTTGGCATTGTTTTCTGATCTAAACTGATTTTCTCTCCCCTATTTATTGCAGTTGTAGTGAGTTTTAAACTGCGCACTGCTGTCCTTTTACTTTATTTGCCCTCGCTAAGTGTATTCTCCATTTACCTGTAAAAAGGTCTAGCTTGTTTGCCTTTCTTCCTGCCTTGAATGTGTCATAGGTTCATAGGTTCATAGATTAGTACTAGGCTAATTGCCCTTATGGGTAATTTTAAGCCTAGCCAATTAGCCCCTGTGAGAATCAAACCCTGTACCTTGTGTTTGTAAGGCAAAGACCTTAACCATTATGCCAACCTCCCACCCCATCCTACATGAGCTACAAAATGAACTGGCACCACAACTGAGTGCGCTGTTCAATCACTGCCTCACTTCAGGCTTTGTACCCACCAAATGGCAAATGGCCATGGTCATCCCACTCCACAAAGGGGGAGTGACTACAGACCCAGGAAACTACAGTCCCATTATCCTGACTAGTCTGATATGCAAGGCTATGAAGCGTATCATCATGGACCTTACAAATAGGGATATAGGAAGCTTCCAAACTCTGGACCTCATGCAGTTAGGATTTGTGAAGGGTAGATCATGCCTGCTCCATTTGGTAGACTTCTTTGAGTCCATCACCAGAGCTGTGGATGAGGGCTAGGTAGTACACACAGCCTTTCTCGATCTTGTCAAGACCTTTGATACCATTCCCCACTTAGGAATCATTGATAGACTCACTAATCTAGGCATTAACCCCTATGTCACAAGGTGGGCTGCTAACTGGCTCACAGATAGCATTCACACTGTGAAGGCTGCAGACTTAAAATCAGACTACCGACCAGTCATGAGTCGTGTCCCACAGGGATCTGTCCTGGGTCCCCTTCTGTTCAACATCCACTTCTCAAGAGTTCAAGCCAACACAAAAGGACTCTGGCTGACCAAGTCTGTAGATGATTGCAAACTGGGAGCCATTATAGAATCCACAACTGACGTAGACATCCCACAAAGAGGCCTCACTATCAGCAATGACTGGTGCCTGAACCACGGCCTTAAACTATATGCCAAAAAATGAATAATTATACCCTTTGGGAAAAACAGATCTGGGAACACAGGTTGATAGCAAGCTCTACTTTGACGACCACATTACCCCTGTGGTTAGAAAATCTTTTTATATGGCCTATCTCATCACAAAGGGTTTCTCATCTAAGAAGAAAGAGGTCATTGTCCCTCTCTACTCGCCCCTCATTAGACCTATTATAGAATAAAATGCCCCTTTTGGCATGTACCTCACTAGACACCTGCAACAGCTGGTAAGTCCACAAAAATACCTCACCAAGAGGATTCTAGGCCTTAAACACATGCCATATACTGACAGACTAAAAATTCTCCAGCTATACTCAGTCTCATATCGTCTCTGCTTAACCTACAAAGCCATGGCTGACCCAGAGCTGTTAGACATGCTACATCTAAAAAAAAAAAACAATCTCGCCATGCCACATGCTCCAGAGAAAACAATCTTGTTACCACGTTAAATAGAGCATGCTGGAGGGATAGGTTCCTTACCCAGAGAGTGGCCATGCTCTGGAACAGACTTCCCATCCAGGTCAAGCAGAGCTCCTCTCTGGCCCTCTTCAAAAGAAATCTTGACAAGTGAATGGGAAATAGAAATTTCACCCCAGGATCACCTCAGCTACCCTACTACATAGAGGCAATGGGAACTAATGTCTGTTGATATGATATTAGGGATTCTTATTGGCTAAGCTTACATAGGCCCCAGGGCCTTTAGCCTAATACACACCTGTGAACCTAAAGACTTAAATTTTACCTGTGATATAAATAGAACCTGCTGAAGAGACAGGTATGTATCCCAGAGGCTAACCCATCTCTGGAACAGACTACCCATCCATGTGAAGCAGAGTTTCTCCCTAGCTCAGTTCAAGTGTAACTTGAACAACTGGATGGGGAACAGGAAAGTCATACCTGATTTGTCACCTATGTCTCTAATGGACAGAGATGTAAATGTAAATGTAAATGGTTCATCTCCCCGGCCACTGCTTGTAAATGTTTCATTTCCCAAGCCCCTGCTTACACATATCAAGGGTACCAGAATTTGTCAAAGATTTGGGATACATGGCTAGACTTAAAAGGGCCCTTGTAGTAGTTAGTCTTGTAAACACCTATGAACCTACAAACCATGCACTAAATATCCAACCCCTTACATGGCAACAGTGGGTTTTTGCCATTGTTCGCATGCATGCATGTTCCAGTGGATGCGAAGTGGGACACCAGTGCTCTCAAAATGCATGTCTCTTCCTGGTCCCTATATGTTGTGTCACATTACATGCAATGTAAAAAGTTCTGCAATCCCTGCATGGTTTTATTTCTTCAAGCAGAATACACATCACACCCAAAATCTCTGCCATTGTGTGCATAATGGCCTTCTGTGTCTGGATCACTGATCTGCACATCTACTGGTTGATTCCAAGGTTATCACCCAAGTCAGGGAATATCCTGGAGCCATAGCTGCAATTGCCACCTGCACACCTTTCATATTATGATTGGTTTGTGCACCTCAGTAGCAGTGCTGCTCGCTGATACCACCTGTGGTGGTGACTACTGTATAGTTTAGGTAGGAAAAACATGGACAGGACAGCTAAAACTAACCATAGGGGCCACTGAAGGTTCATCATGCCCTTCCACCATCATTTCCTACGTGGCAGACATGTAGGCCCTCCAATGCTAGCATTTCTAACAGTGTCACTGTGTGATCAGAGTGTGCCATGGGCATGGTATCATCATTGTCAATCACAGGTGACCCACTGACATCCTATTGTGCTAGGCCTTCCCATACCTCTCAACCTCTTAAAGCAAGAAATCTGGACAAAGCCATAAATAATGGGGGACAAAGGCCCAAAATAGGGAGAAAGGTCCCAAAATAGGAACACTTTGTAAATATTGCTCTAACACACTTAGAAAGTTGATAGAATAAGAGGTTTTGCTTTAGTATGAATTTTCTGAAAGGTATGCAGTCTGAAACTCAAATGTCTGTCATTATTTTATGACTGTAACCCTCGATGATTTGCCAATGATTTGCAAAAAAAAAAAAAAAAAACACAATTTTATGAGAAACAGACCAAAGATATAAGACAGAAATCTGGATATTCTACAAAAATCTGTACAGTTGAGAGGTATGGGCCCTCCACAAGTATAAACCATAAAACATAATAATAACATACTTGTGGTGATGCTGGAGCATGTATGTCACTTCCACCAGTACAAGGCACACATAGTGTCACATGCCAATTTCTTCCATTGTCTATGGACACATATACACCTTGTGATGTAGGTTGTAACAGTTAAGCATATGTGTTCTGCTTAATATCCTGTTCACACAAGTTGGTCACTATACAACAGTAATGGAACACAATGTTACGAAACTGATACATTCCCTACTTACACTTGAGCAGTCATCACCAGCTCAGCTCTGACATCCAAGCCACTGTTAGGTATGATGGTTCTCTCACCTATGACAGATAGTACTTGAATGTGACGAGGAGCTCCTCCACCATTGCAATGCACCTCCATGTTGCAGGACCATCTCCTGTGGTGGATTTGTCCTTGGCAATATCCTGTGTTTTGGTCTTGACATGCAATGTCATTTTGGTTATCCTGTAAAGTTCCTGTACTACTGCATTATTATGCCTGCCTACTCCTGACTACAATTGGAGCAAGAATGCCTTGTCCATTTTACCCTTCTTGAGGATACACATACCATATATGCATAAGGCCTAAAGCAGCATCTCTGACTTTGGTGAGGTAAACTTTTCCAGCTGTTGCTGTTCTCTTAGTCCCATGGCAAAATGTGTACACTTGTAGGTTACATGTGTGGATCAGTGAGTATGTGTCCATGACTGTACTGTCTCAACACTGTCTCTGCCTCTATTTGATGGCCACATACCTGTCTGTTAATGTGCTGCCACTGTTTGCACCTTGTGTCATGCTGCAAATGATATGTACCACTGTCTACAATCTTGCAAGAAGGTGCTAACAGCATGTAGTGTGACATATGTACAGGAGGCCTCTAGCTCCTGTAACATTTCTTATGGACTGTATTCATACAGTACGGTGTTGTCTCACATACAGCAGAACAGTAACATGTCCTGCTCTTGTGCCCTGTTCCCTGTCAAATTAAGTCCCTAACAGCAGGACAGTCATATGACTTTCCCCTGTGCTATGTTTCTCCACATACTCCACTGCTCAGTATGGGTTCATGTTGCCTCCATGCATCCTTGTGTGCAGCATAAAATTTTGAAGTTCATTATCAGTTGCCTTGTATACTGTCAGTATGATTGTGCTGTTCATCACATTAAAATGGTCCTTTGGGCAGGATGGCTATCCTAATGAGGTGATTTATCATGATTGTCTCTGAATCACAGCTGTAACATGATGCATTATTAGCCATAGTCAGCACTATCATGGTCACCCCTGCTCATATCCAGGCCAGGAGGTCATATGCACAGTACACTTATGCACCAACACTATGAAGTAATGCAACAAGTCCATGCTAGTGATCATTTATATTGCACAGCCTTGCTTCTCAATGATGCATGTCATGTGGTGTCCATGGCAAGTGGCCACATGCATGGATCTAGCATTTTCCTCCTCATTCTGACCTGTAAAATTGTCATGGTCACTTCAGGTGCTAGTTTTAATAAGGTTTCCATAAGGTACAGCAAAGAAGCCAAAATCTTTCTCTTCTTGATGCACAGAGGTTATAGTGAGTCCCTATAGGGACCATATGATGGACCCATGTATATGATTAATGCCTGGCACGTGCTTGCCAGGGTGGTGAGTGATATCACTGGCATCACCCACTCTGGTGAGATAAGCTGGCATAGGTATAGTGACCTGTGGATGTGTAACCCCAATCTGCTCCAGTAGTAGGAGACAGAGGTTAAGGAGAAAGATACACAACACTTTCTATAGTTAGCAATAAGTATATGGTTTTGCACAGCATTTTCTGAACACTGTCTTTTTCTGTCTTTGCCTTCTGTTGGTAGGGACATGCTGTATTGAACACTGTTTGTTTTATATTTTATAGCACCAGAGATAGCACTGAATTTGAAAGCCTGCCTGAGCAGTAGTGATAGCATCTCCAGAAAGTGCAGCAAGCATAATAAATGAGCATCTGTCATTTAAAAGTGATATGTGTTATATATTTTTTCTGGGTTTTTTCCCTCTCTCTGTAATGAGCCATCTGTGGTGCAGGACTTGATGCAAAGCCCATAACCTGTGCCTGCAACAGCCAATGTGCCAGCTGATAGGTGCCAGTGGTTTCCCTGGCCTGCTTCTCCTCAAGAGATGAATGTCACCCTGTGGAATGTGACCCGAAAGACTCACTGGTGGCCACTCTGGCCACCTCTCAGGGAAGGTGGAGTATCTTCCTTTGAGAGTGGCCAGAAGAGTCTTCTTGGGTCACATAGTGGCAGATGCAAGGATTAATTATATCTAAGGTGGGCCAGCAGTTTGACATTGGCAATGGGACCCTTGAACATCTCCTTGTGTGACTAAAAGAGGTTCATGGCATGCTAGTCCCACCCATTAATTCACCGTGGTGGAGCCTGTCTATGCTATGAGCCATGGATGTTACTGATATCTGAGTGGGTTATTCCCTGGGTTGGTCAAGCAAACCTTCCATATCCCCCCACACCCTCATGGTGTTTTCCTTCCTCATGTGCCATTCCCATATCCTGTTTGTGGTCCAATCCTCCCAACACTAGTTGTTTATCCTCTGTCTGTCCGTCTGTCTTTCTGTCTGCATCTCTCAACTGTTGCCTCCCATTTTGTGTTCATACCGGATCTGTCTGTTTCTGTCACTGTCTTATGTTTGTTTGCCTCTGCTTTTCTCCCTATGTTCTCCTTCATCCCCACACGTTCCTGGCTATCATCCCCAGCTACTATTTTTCTTAAAAAATAGAAGGTGGTGTAATATTGTATTAATTATCAACTAAAAGTCAGACTATATCAAATGGGTAAAATATTACACACTAAGTATCAAAAAAACAGCTATTTGCCCATTAAATTGGTATAATGTGTACTATTTTGTAAACTATAGCAATTAAGAAATTCAGAACAGCACATTACTGAATAGCAAATTTTCACCATTGTAACAACATATATGTACAGTTGTAACCACTTAATTTATTAATTTGTTAACCAGCAAAGTGAAAGTGAATTGGTAACCGTAGAACCTTTTTCAGCTACAACCTGGCCACAAGGGCAAGTAAATAGAGTTTATACAGACTCTTTATAGTAGCTAATCAGTCAGCATGCCCTCCACACAGACAGTGTTCAGGATTGAACCCTGGATCTGAGAGAAATAAATTTCAACTTCTGTGCCACAGTGCTATCCTTTTCTCCAAGTAATGGCATCAGCAGCAGCAGCGGTTATAACATACAGTAACTTAAAGGGAACCCTTAACATGAAACAATCATTTTAGCTAATGCCAGTTTGCAATCTACTGACCTCAATTTTATGTGCTCACAGTACAATGTTGGCTATTTCTTGGGAGACCCTATGTGATTGTATAGTTGTAGCAATAAATATGTAAGATAAAGTCAACTGATCTCATTTGGACACCTTTGCAAAGTTACAAAACTGTATAAATCTAAAACATGCTGATAGTTTATTTCAGAGAGTGTAAATAAATGCAGAAAATACCAGTAATCTGACCACTGGTTAAAAAGAAAATTAGACCAATGTATTTACTATGACTTAATAGCAATTAAAAAGAGAAACAGAGCAATAATCTTACTATAACGTAATGTCACCATAATCTTTTTAAAAGTGGGGCATATGTGATTAAACACTGATTACAAACCCTGGTGCATGAGTGAAAGGGACGCTGCCTCCTTCTATCCCTGCTACATAGTTATTCTAATTCCAAATCTGCAAAATCTTCAAATTAACAGCAGTTCTGTATTTTGCAACTTTAAGACTGTTTTTTTTTTTTTTGTCTAATATATTGAGTCTGAAGTTAGACAATAAACTTAACAGGGGTGAGTGAGGGCAAAGCCCTTTATATGTGGGATGCAGGTAGCTTGCTTCCCTGCAAAATGTAAAGTAGGGTAAACTATTATATTACTGCAGACTGTAGATATGTTATGCTCCAAATGATTATAGAAATAACAGTAAGTACTTATAAGTAGCATCTTAGAAAATCCGAATATGTTGTTACATTATACTACTTGTGGAAAAAAGTTCAAGCTGTGAGGAAAAAATGAAAATACATATTAAAATATATATATGTTACAGTTTTGTTAAATTTACTGCATAGAAAAGAGATAGAAAAGAAATGGCAAAATAAGTTGTGAGGACATGAAGACAGAAGTACTTCTGATGCAATATTTATGAAGTATTAATTTAGGCCTTTATATGACAATATTATGTTAAGCAACATTATAACATATAATTCAGCATTTTGTGATCTGAGCAGTTAATATGTGGTAAATATCTTCTTTCATTAGGTGAGTTTTGTGAGCTAAAAATTCAGTTTTATAGGGTTCCATTAACTGTAGGAGACCCCAATATTGGATAAATAATAATGAGTTACTATTTTTAAATAATACATGTAAATGTCAGTCAGTGCTTTAAGACTGGTAAATTAGTTAGAGAAACTGAGAAGGTATTATAACGTGATTTTGTTATCAGAAATTGCCTAATGTTCTGGAAGGTTTCAAACTTGCCTGATAAGGTTTCACCTTTCCTATTTTCTATTTCCATATGTCTCAGGGGTGACATGGCCTTAGTTACATGAATTTTTTGCCAGGCATCTTATACCATGTCACACTTGTACCTGCAGAAGAGGTGCAGATGTAAAAAGGAGAACTGACAGTGTTCTGCATGATATATGGCATAGAATATGGTACATAAAATCTCAGCAGCAGGCAGCATGAAAGTGATCCACAGGTTAATTGTGGCTTATTGTGTATTTGTCTTTCTCACCTTCCCTGTCACCGCCGGTAACCATCAGCAAAGCTAGTGACCCTCATCTTTCTTGACAGTCTGGTCAGTTTAGGCTGTACACTGACCATTCAGTAACTAGCAGTCTGATAACATGCATGTCTATCTCACCTCATCTAGGGAAATATAAATACTGGAGTCTTTGTCATTAAACTATGATTAACCAAAAAACCAAGGTAACTGGGCAAAAGTATATAGAAAGCCAAGAAGGCATCAAGTCGAAGCAGTGTATTGAATTTATTCAAATTGATTTAGCTCTTTCGTCCTATTCCATTTAGGATTTCATCTGAATGAAAGTGTATTAACAAATCAGTCTTTTATGTGCTATAAACACAGCAATTTACCAACCAGAAAGTCATGTAATATAAAATTAAATAATTCCAATTTAAAAGGCCAGTAACAGTTAAAATTTGGCATCTAATTCTTATAGGTTAAAAACCTCATAACTTGCAATATTGTACCTCAAATGATCTTATAAAAAATATAAAAAATGCACAGAGATGTAAAAGAATATGAAATGATATGTTATAATAAAATATGAATTGTAAAGTGCTAAAATTTTATAAAATACTTTTAAGCACTAAAAGAGAAAAACTATACAAATACTGTTGTTAAACAAACACTAAAAACAGTCAACCAGCATATGTTATAATTTAGCAGCTCTGTATTTTAATACTGGGTGTAGAGAAATATAGTCATTTAGACCCAGAAACGATAAGGTGTTAAGCCTAAATTTCCAAAATAGCTCCTTATACTCTAAAACATTTCCTATTCTTCTCCCCTAAATGTTTTATAATGCAAAGAGCTACTTTGGTAATTTAGGTTTAACACCTTTACATTTCTGAGTCTAAATGAATCTATGTCAGCAGTGATATGTATCATGAATCCATGTTACCAGAGTGCATATCATGAATCCATGTCACCAGTGGTATATATCATAAATCTGTATCACCACTGGTACATATCATAAATCTATGTCACGAGTGGTTCTTATTAATATGTGCCACAAGTGGTGCATATCATGAATCCATGTCACCAGTGGTATATATCCTAAATCTGTATCACCACTGGTACATATCATAAATCTATGTCACGAGTGGTTCTTATTAATATGTGCCACAAGTGGTGCATATCATGAATCCATGTCACCAGTGGTATATATCATAAATCTGTATCACCACTGGTACATATCATGAATCTATGTCACAAGTGGTATTTATTAATATGTGCCACAAGTGGTGCATATCATGAATCCATGTGCCACAAGTGGTGCATATCATGAATCCATGTTACCAGTGGTACATATCATAAATCTGTATCACCACTGGTACATATCATGAATCTATGTCATGAGTGGTACTTATTAATATGTGCCACAAGTGGTGCATATCATGAATCCATGTCACTAGTGGTATATATCATAAATTTGTATCACCACTGGTACATATCATGAATCTATGTCATGAGTGGTACTTATCAGTATGTGCCACAAGTGGTGCATATCACGAAGCCATGTCACCAGTGGTATATATATCATATCTGCATCACCACTCATACATATTCAATCTAATCTATGTCAAGTGTGGTACTTAATGTGTGCATATCATATCATAAATCATCCAATCCATGTCTATAGTGGTATATATCATATCAATCTATATCACCACTGGTAATTTGTGTCATGAGTGGTACTTATCATACTCATAAATATGTGCCAAGTGTGGCATATATCAAACCATGTCACCAGTGGTATGGTATCCAGAAACCATGTCACCACACATATATATATCACACAAATCTGTGCTAAAGTGGTACATTTTTCTTTTTTCGGCCATGTCACCAGTGGTATATATCCTAAATCTGTCACCACTGGTAAGTGGTGCATATCATGAATCCATGTCACCAGTGGTATATATCATAAATCTGTATCACCACTGGTACATATCATGAATCTATGTCACAAGTGGTATTTATTAATATGTGCCACAAGTGGTGCATATCATGAATCCATGTGCCACAAGTGGTGCATATCATGAATCCATGTTACCAGTGGTACATATCATAAATCTGTATCACCACTGGTACATATCATGAATCTATGTTATGAGTGGTACTTATTAATATGTGCCACAAGTGGTGCATATCATGAATCCATGTCACCAGTGGTATATATCATAAATTTGTATCACCACTGGTACATATCATGAATCTATGTCATGAGTGGTACTTATTAATATGTGCCACAAGTGGTGCATATCATGAATCCATGTCACCAGTGGTATATATCATAAATCTGTATCACCACTGGTACATATCTTGAATCTATGTCATGAGTGGTACTTATCAATATGTGCCACAAGTGGTGCATATCATGAATCCATGTCACCAGTAGTATATATTATAAATCTGTATCACCACTGGTACATATCATTAAATTGATGTCACGAGTGGTACTTATCATCAATATGTGCCACAAGTGGTGCATATCATGAATCCATGTGCCACAAGTGGTGCATATCATGAATCCATGTCACCAGTGGTACATATCATAAATCTATCACCACTGATACATATCATGAATCTATGTCATGAGTCACACTTATCATCATGTGCCACAAGTGGTGCATATCATGAGCCCATGTCACCAGTGGTATATATCATGAATCTGTATCATCACTGGTACATATCATGAATCTATGTCATGAGTGGTACTTATCAGTATGTGCCACAAGTGGTGCATATCACGAAGCCATGTCACCAGTGGTATATATCATAAATCTGCATCACCACTCATACATATCATGAATCTATGTCACAAGTGGTACTTAATATGTGTCACAAGTGGTGCATATCATAAATCCATGTCACCAGTGGTATATATCATAAATCTGTATCACCACTGGTACATATCATGAATTTGTGTCATGAGTGGTACTTATCATAAATATGTGCCACAAGTGGTGCATATCATGAACCCATGTCACCAGTGGTATGTATCATGAAACCATGTCACCACAGGTATATATCACAAATCTGTGCTAAAAGTGGTACATTTGCACTTTTCTCTGACATTGCGCCAGCAGACCAGCTAATTTGTTTTCTGATTAGCTTCCTGATTATTTTCTGCAGTCTCATAGCTAGTTATGGAAATTAAACATGTCATGGTTTGTAGCTGTACTTTTAGGGGTAGAAACAAAGAAGTTCCTTCAAGGAGAATTATTAGTCCAAGAATAAAACCATAGCTGAGTTTTATATTCACTCATCCATACCAAAGATTGTACTGCTCCTTTTCATAATTATGTAAAGCAAGTTGGTAGTTCATTAAATTACTGAAAAGATGTGAAATAATTTTGTATCTATGAAAACTAAAGTAATGAGTATACACCCACCATTAATCTTAATAATAGTACGAATAGGTATGATTATATACAACCTTCTGTGGCTTTGTGGTGTTGCCCACCAACTGCTCTTGGTTTGCAAACTACAAATAAGGAAGATTTGAGAACACTAATTGTTTACAAAATAATATACTGCATCAGGAAATGGCGCTATATGGGGGGGCAGAGCTTCCCCTGCACCGAAGTATACACTAACAAGACCACTTCTGTATAAAAATGTGATGCAAACCAGAAGGACTAGTGAAAGATTAAAGCTACTGTAAATGTGCTGTCCCCCACATTTCAATCTGCTCCCCAACCCATTGTGATGGAGATAAGAATAAGTAAAGCACATGAAAGTACTGTAAGGTTTTGCGACTAAATAAATTTACTTTGCATACCCAGCTAAATACTAAAGGACTGCTTTACAACTTTTAATTTATTTCACTAGAGACTTTGTCTGTGTGTATGCGTGTGTGTGCGTGTGTGCGTGTGTGCATGTGTGCGTATGTGTG